>NC_137087.1:6540851-6623351 GCF_951640355.1 Cnephaeus nilssonii | reverse complement strand
CCCACTTACTCTGCCGCTGGGCCAGTGCCCTGGCCTCTACATTCACGCCAGCCTGCACAAGGGCAGCCCAGCAGGGGCTCCCCGCATTGCTGGTGCCCAGATCCCCGGGCCCTCAAACGGCTCTTCCAGCAAGAGGGGCTCCAAGAAGGAGCAGCCACTCCGCACGCAGAAACGCTCCCTTCTGAATTTTCTGGCTTCCCCAAGGAAAGTGAGACTTTCATGAATTCAGAAGTGGTTGAGAGCATGTTCTGCCTGTTCAAAACCCAAGCTTTCACTGGCCTGGACTCTGGGTGAGCCACCAACCCTCCCTGGGCTTCCGTTCTCGCTCATGTAAAGTGGGACAGTAATGGCCCCAGCCTTACCGATGTCTTTGGAGAGTCCATGAATCAATTGCTGGCTGCGGCCTGGCCCATAGGAAGTGCAGTAGAAACGCCAGTCGCTCCTGTTCCACCGCGCCTCCCGGGCACCAAGGACGTCCACCTCTGGCCCTATCGGGCGTGGCTGCCCTGGCCCTGCCCTGGGGAGGGGACACGGTTCTCAGACATGGGCGTGTGACTGGGCAGACACTCGGAGTGTGCCCACGCCTGGGAGGCCACACTGGAGGCAGACAAGGGCGCCGATGTGGAGAAACCAGCTCCTGCTGAGGCAATGAATCAGCGGCTGACATTGCTGGCCTTAGAGACGGGCTGGAAGGGACAGTAGGACTTGTCTTTAGAAATGTGACACAGCTCCGTTTCTGGGCTCCGCTCCTGGACACAGAGAGTCCAGCATGTGGCGGTTTCTCTCCAGCACTTGGTCAGCGCCTTGCTGTGTTCAAACCCATGGAGTGTGCTCCGCCTCACACCCACGAAGCTCATGGACCCTGGGCTGGGGAATACCCAGGTGTCCCCTGAGCTGTCCTCCGTGGCCCGCCCATGTCTAGACCACGCCCCAGGGACAACAACACTCTCCATTCTGGAGCCCAGGGCTCCAGCACCACAGATTGCCCCGGGGGGTGGGGGTGGGGGCACGCAGTGCTGGGCTGGCAGGTGCAGGGTCTGGTCTGTAGCTTCATGTCCCAGAGCAGCCTCAGCCTTCTTTGTTCCAGCGGCTGCTCCTGGCCCAATGCTTCCATAGTCCTGTGGCCGAGGCAGGGCGATGAGTTTGTATAAACCAGGACCCACCCCGTAACCCACCAGGAAGGGCATTTTATAGAAGCGATTGCCTTGCCTGGATGTGGGCTTTTCAGCGACGTCTTTCTGCGCCTGGCACCCTAGAGCACCCACGGTCTTCTCTTTGCATTCTGTTGGGTGGGTCTGAGGAGGCTGGGCCTTCTCTTGCTGCTGCCGCCTGCCATCTGCTCTCAGGCCTCTGAGCCAGCAGGGTGGCCCTGCTTCTTTCCCAAGCCCGACTGTGTGCAGGAGATGGGCCATTGCTCCTGAGGGCTCTTCTTTGGGACTTGGGCACTGCCCCCTCCCACTGCCCCTGGTTCCCCCAACTCTTCTGGGTGTGTCCTGGCTCCAGGGCCAGGGCGGGGACTGGGCCCATTGTCAGACAGAGCTGGGCTGGGGCTGCAGAGCCCTGGCCTGGAGCAGCCAGGTGCCCAGATGTCATAGCCCCCTCCATCCTGAGATGCTGGTGGGGACAGGTTTGCCAGCTGTCAAATGCTGTGAAGCCTGCTGGGGGCCCTCGGCTGGGAGGGCACACCTCTAGCTTGAGCAAAGGGTCCAGAGAGTGACAGAAGTGTTGGATACAGTGACCTGAGCTGGGTGCCCCTGGGGGCGAGGCTGCAGCCTCGTCAGCCTCATACCTTCGCTCAACAGAGACGTGCAGCCCTTGGCCCGCCCTGTCCACGGAGCCCTGCTCTGAGGCTGTGTGAGTTTCCCACGCATGCTAACCTCTCACCAGGATCACGCAGTGTGGGTGGGCAGCGCCCCACAGTCTGGGACTCAGAGGCCTGAGGTCAGCCCCTTGTCTGACACTATTAGCCGTGGGATCTTGGGCCAACTACGTAGCCTCTCTGGGCCTCATTTCTTTATCTGTATAGTGGAAGCAATAATCCTCATTTTGCCTTCACAGGGATGCTGGGAGGATCAAGGGAGATGATGCATGTGAAGGCAGTTTGTGAACAGCTCTCAGGAGAGCAAGGTCATTGGCAGCCCTGAGACCCTGCTGTCTGAGGAGCTGCCTCCTGCTGCAGCAGCTGGGCCGGCAGAACCGGCCTCAGGGCAGAGGGGAGGCGTGGCCAGGAAGTGAATCTGTGGACCCTCCCCAGGGCTTTGCAGGCCTCGAGGCCCTCCCCCTCCCAAGGTCGGGATGGGGCAGCTGGAGGGCTAAGTGATTGTGTAATGGCCACATCTGTCAGCGCTGGCCAAATGGTTTTTCCAGGAGTCAGCGAGCTAATGGCCCCGCAGCCGGAGAGAGCGTCTAAGTGGAGCACTTTATCTACCAGGAGCATAAGCAGCGTGGCCCCGGGCGCAGGGACTCAGCAGCTGCTCTGCCCACAGCTTGAATTAGTGCCCTGTCCCCATTGGCTTGCCTCCCACCTGCTGCCAGAGACCAGTCTGCAGGTGGCAGCCCTGGTGGCTGGTAGGGGGTACAGGAGCCTGGCTGGGGGCGTCACCAGATCTGGCCTTGGGACCTTGGCAAGTTCGTGGCCTCTCCAAGCCTCAGTTTCCTCATCTGTAAAGCGCAGGCAGTGAGGGTTACAGGGGATGAGATGAGGCGGGCATCATGCCCTGCACTCGGCAGTTACTGCCGGAGGCCCTGAGCTCTCCCAGGTGATGGCGGCGACGGAGAGGTTGAGGCCCACAGGGCAGGAGAACCTGTGGAAGGGATGCGAGCACGTGGTACACTGGGCACCTGGGAGGGCGCGAAAGTCCTGCGTACAGAGGTGGAGCTGCGACTGCACCTTATAAAGTGGGCTCTGTCCCCAGAAAGCTACCACTGGCACACATTCTTCAAATGGTGGGAACATTTTTAAAAGTCTTTTTATTTGGAAATAATTTTAGATCCACATTCAAGTTGCAAAAGGAGTAGGGTCCCCGTGTACCTGTCCCCCGCCCCCGAAGGCAACATTGACATAAGCCTAGTACAGTGATCGAAGCAGGAAGTTGCCACTGGACAACGTGGATCCCACCAGTTTTCACATGCGCTATTTCTTGGGGAGGGGATGGGGGTGGGTGTTGAAACCTCATCATCCCATGTACATTTGTGGAACCACATACAGTCAGGATACACACCTGCTCCAGCACCCAGAGACTCTCCCTCCCCCGAACCCTGCACCCCTGCTCTGTTCCCCATCTTTGAACTTTTCTCATTTCAAGACTGTTACATACATGGGGTCATACCATGGCTACATACATGCTTTTTAAAAAAGCAGGGTTAAATATGATGTGCGAGTCACAATGGTTTAGCACATTGAGTATAGGGAGAACACATTATATACAACACTAGGGTCCCAGTGCACGAATTTGTGCACCTTGAAAGGAACTGTGGGCTGCGAGGCTGCGGTAGGCACAGGGACAGATCTTGGCCCTTCCTCCACGCCCTCTCCCAGGCCCTCCCGCCACAGTGCCCCACCTTGGTCTGGTGCCCCTGCTCACCTGCTCCACCACCCCGCTGCAGCCAATGCCTGCCATGTTTCACACATGCCCCTGGTGTTCAGTGCACGTCATAGCGATCGGTTGTTTGGTTGTTCTGGTTGTTCTGCCGTTTAGTCTATTTGCATATTAGCCTTTTATTATATAGGGTAACTTCTCAGGGGCTCTGTCAGATAGCATATGATGACATTTATGAGACAGAGGGAATTTACTTTTACTTATTTCTTATTGTGGTTAAACACATATAAAAAAACTTATTGTCTTAATTATGCAATCTCCAGAAGTTTTTCATTTTGCACAATGGAAACTCTGTATCCATTAAACAACAACTTCCCTGTTTTTTCTCCCCCAGCCCCTGGCAACCACCATCCCACTTTCTGTTTCCATATACTATGCTAGGTACCTCCTGTGAGTCATGAATATTTATCCTTCAGTGACTGGCTTATTTCACTCAGCATAGTGTCCTCAAGGTTCACCCATGTTGTAGCATGTGTTAGAATTTCCCTCCGTATTACAGCTGAATAATATCTTGTTGTATGGACAGACCACATTTTATTTATCCATTCATCCATTGATGAACACTGGTTCCTTCCACTTTCTAGCTGTTGTGAATGATGCTGCTATGAACATGGGTGTTCAAATATCTCTTTAAGACCCTGCTTTCATTTCTTTTGAGTGTATACCCAGAAGTGGGATTGCTGGATCATATAAGTCTAGTTTTAATTTTTTGAGGAGATACCATATTGTCTTCCACAGTGGCTGCACCATTTTATGTTTCCACTAATAGTGCACACTTGTTATTTTGTCTAATTGCTAGAGGCCATCCTAATGGGAGTGAGGTGGTTTTGATTTGCATTTCCCTAATGATTAGTGATGTTGATCATCTTTTCATGTGCTTGTTGGAGAAAATTATTTTTAATATGAAAAAGTCTTGCTGATGGAGACTCTGGAAAGAATTGAGTAGGAGAAAGTGAAGTTGATGATGTCTTATTAACTCTTTGGAATAATTTGTCCAGAGGAGATGGAATGCCAGGTGCTTGTCTTGGCCAGGGAATCTGCAGGAGGCTCTGAGCACGCCACACGGGCGCTTGAATTCTCTCTGCATTTGGGTCGTTATACCACGACCTACAAGTTCATGGTAAGAACGAAGGGAGGGGGTAAATGATATCTTCTCCCTATTGCTGACCTTTCCTACTTCGATTTTTTTTGCGAGACACCGCTGTGCCAGATCTGCATGTCTGCCCGGAGAAGTGCACGTGGATGCCCCTTCTTCCACATAAGTAGTTGCACATCATGCATACTGTTTGGTCTTTGCTTTTTCTTCTTAAATACATATTTTTGGAAGAGTTTAATATTAATGTGTATGGTTCTGCTTCTGGAATGTTCTTCTGAAGCTAATTCTCAATCCCACTCCTTCCATTGACACACTTGGCCTCCAGGAGCTTCTCTTCATATCTCCTCCCAGGGTTTGGCCCATGCTCTTCCACGCTGACTCCTCACTCGGCTGGTCCCTGGAGCAGAGCACACAGGCAAAGGGCAGACAGGGGGTGCCTGTGAGCCAGCATGACTTTGCCTAGTAGGTGATGCTGGGAAGTATGGGCTATGAAGGGATGCTGGGTTGACATTGTCTTTATTATAAAACTAGAGGCCTGGTGCACGAAATTCGTGCATGGGGGGTATCCCTCAGCCCGGCCTGCACCCTCTCCAATCTGGGATCCCTCAGGGGATGTCCAACTGCTGGACATCCCTCTCACAATCCGGGACCACTGGCTCCTAACTGCTTGCCTGCCTGCCTGATCACCCCTAACCACCTCTGCCTGCCGGCCTGATCGCCCCCTAACCGCTCCCCTGCCTGCCTGATTGCTCCCAACTGCCCTCCCCTGCTGGCCTGATCACCCCCAACTTCCCACCCCTGCTGGCCTGATTGCCCCCTAACTGCTTGCTCCCCTGCTGGCCTGTTAGCCCCTAACCGCCTCTGCCTTGGCCCCTGGCCACCATAGCTTTGTCCGGAAGATGTCCGGTTGACCTGGTCTAATTAGCATATTACCCTTTTATTAGTGTAGATAGTGATTATTTATGGAAGCCATCTATGTGCCAGGCATTCTACCGGATGCTTCTCACATATTATTTCTCATGCTCACATACATTTACAAGGTCAGTATGGTTTTTCTCACTTTACATCTGAAAAAAGTGAGGCTCGAGAGTTTAAGTGACATATCCAGAGTCCCCAGCCAGGGAAGTGGGGCCAGCGCTTTCATGGGGCATGTGATGCAGATGCCCTGGCTCGTTGCCTGCTGCTACCACACTCCTTTCCGGCTGTCACTGCCTCAGAGTGGAGGCCTGGGTGTGGTGAGCACCAAACTGCCACAAGCACCTCGTTTGTTGGAGGGACAAGAACGTCCTGCTGGCTGCATTGGTTGGCGGATTGATGGTGCCTTCCCCCTGGCAGCCAAGAAGAGGCAGGCCCTCCGCCGTGCCCACTGCAAGGCAGATGGCTCATTTCTCTGTCTATTGACATGGAGAGCCAGGCGCCCCACTTCCCACCCCTCCCAGGCTGCTGCAGGCATCAGGCCCTGGCCCGGGAGCCACGGCCTGCTCATGGAGCTGGGGCAGAGCTGCCTGGAGTGTGGGCTGCTGCACGCCTCTGCACAGCCATCAGATGAGCCCGGGGGCTCGGCCTGTGTCGCTGCGGCCTTCCTCCTCTGCATCCATGCTCACTCCACCCCGGCGCCCCAGTTCCCAGCTCTGGGCTCACTCCACGCACGCCTGTCAGATCCTACAGGCACCTCCCCTGGGTGCCGAGGAGCACTGACAGGGGCTACTCTCAAGCATGCAGGTGGGGTGAAGGGAGGCCAACAAGAGGTGACAAAGCACCAGGGGCTGGTGACCTTGGAAAGCCATTCCCAGCGCTGGGCCTGCTGGGAGGGAACTGGAGGGGGGGGGGTCTGCTGGACAGGAGGCAGTCCTGGTATAGAATCAGCACTGCAGCCCCAGTCTCCATGCGGGAGCAGAGGGTAAAACGGTCCTGCCCACTTTCCTCCTGCTCTCCCTGCCAGTCTTGCCCTGACAGAAGCCAGAGGGCAGGGAGCCTGGGAACAGAGTGGCTGGAGGACATGGGCAGGGATGTGGGAGGTCACCTGGGAGCCAGGCACCGAGCCCTCCCTCTGGGGCCTGGGGATGGGTGTGCGTGTCAGCCTTGGCCGGTCTTGGCTGGCCCTCTGCCACTCCAACATGGCAAGGAGAACCCGACCCAGTCGGCCTCCCCCAGCATCCTTGCAGGTTTGGGGGTAGGTGGCAAAATGGGGACAAATGTGGCAGAAAGCATGGGGTTTTGGGGAAGTCCTGAGCAGATTTATGAGGGTCTTTGGGGCTCCCGTGTCCCATCTTTGGGGCACACTGAGGCTGCCTGCCGCCCTGGCCCTGTTAGCCTCAGCGCTTGGCTGTGCTCTGCCTCCCCTCGTGGCTGAGTGGTCAGCAATTACTCAGGAAAACAAATGGCCGTCTGCTTCCTTGCTTTCATTAATGTCCGTCCCCCTTTCTCTAGATGTCTTCAGAGCTGGCTCCCAGGGCTGGTCCTGGACCCAAGGCCTGTTTCCTTCTGAGCTCCTTCCGCCCAGGGTTCAGGAAGAGCGACCACTGCTCCGGCGAGCCCTATGCGGGGCCAGAGGGTGACGCCTAAGGACAAGGAGGGACAGCTTGGCGCAACCTCAGGAGACACTGGAGCAGACCCCAGCCAAGCCACGCCCAATTCCTGACCCAGGAACTGCGGGTTAACCATAGTTGTCCTGTGCTCCTGCGTTTTGGGGTAATTTATTATGCAACAGAGGAGGGGAGACACCGAGCCAGGGGAAGGGGGAGCTGGGCCCGGTGCAGCTGGCAGCAGGAACCCCGGGAGTCCTGCCGGCCTCTCCAGGGGTGGGAGACAGGGAGGGGCGCCTCCCGGGCGGGGCCCCTCTGACAGCCTCACCAGTCTGAGCTGATATCCGCTACAGCTCAATGCCAAGGTTAGGGAAGGTGGACGGCTATTGGGGTGGAAGAGGCCGGGGTCCTTTTATTACCAACCGAACTCAATGTCTATTTTATTAATAATGCATGCCGGGTGGTGATGTCTGAACAAATGCTCATCTCCCGAGTCTAATTGTTCAGTCGGGCATCCCTCCCGTAGATTTATCATTCTCTCTGTTCTTTATTTAGTAGTTTTATTGCCGGTGATTAGTAATGGCATCAGTCGGAGTCCCTCTTTATGGGGAAGATTCATCTCTGCTTACGAGTGGGATGAACCTGCAGTGGGCGGGCTGGTGGGGCAGGAGGCTCTCCCCCGGCTGCTCGCTCCCCCGGCAGCCCAGCCCCTGGTGCCTCCGCCCGGGCTGCCCCTCCTGGCTGGGCCTCCATGCCCGGGCTGCCCCTCCTGGCTGGGCCTCCATGCCCGGGCTGCCCCTCCTGGCTGGGCTCTTCCTCGAGGACCCACGGTGTTGGGGAAGCAGCTCGGGCTTTGCACTTGGACAGACCTGGGGTTCAGATGCCGGCTCCTCCGTGCGTGCACGGAACTGTGGGACCCCGGCTCCTCAGCAGTGAAGATGATAACAGCTCATCGGTGAGGAGCGCGCCACCTCCCATCAGTGAGCCCAGCCGTCCCTGCCTGTCTTCCCCCCTTTTCTCTTCAGCCTGTATTCACTGCTCTCAAGGCCTTAGCTCCTGCCCGGAGCTTCACTGTTGCTCTCTTATGGTCACTTGCCTCCTCCATACTTGCTCCAAGGGGCGCTTCCCTTTTAACTCGAGCACAGACACGTTATCTTTCCCTCTTCTCCACAGCACAGAGGAACAGAGCAAAGACCAGCTGGAATAAGTCATTGTTTTGGTGTCTATTGGTCAAAATTAGTGGCTCAAGACACTGACATTGGATCTCAGGGTTCAGTGGGGCCGGGACTCAGGACCATCGTGGCTGTGGCTGTGGCTCTGGGTCTCTCAGGTGGTTGCCCTGGGACAGGCAGTGGCTGGAGCTGGCTGGTCAAGGGCTGGGGTGGCTTGGAGTTGGCTGGGCAGCCCTGTCCTCATGTGGCCCCCCACGTGGTCTGCTCTGTGAGCTGGTTGGGCTTCCTCACCACGTGGTGGCCCTCAGGCTCCTCACTTGGCAGCCCTGGGCTCCAAAACACCCAGCGAGAGCGAGGTACCTCAGAGCCGGTACCTCCTTCAGGGGCCCAGGCTCTGAGGCAGCGTAGGGTCACCTACACGTGCTCTATGAGTGGGGCCGGTGGCAGTGGTTGACCCAAGGCAAGGGGAGGGGACACAGATGCACCTCTTAATGGGGGATTGGCAAGCTTTCAGGAGAGCCTGTGGGATGGGAAATACTTTTGCAACATTTTGGGCAAATACAATCTGTCACATTTATGGTACAGGGAAATGGACTGCGAAGAGGCCTGGGACCCGGGGCCTCAGAGCACAGGGAGTCGCACCGTCTTGAGCTTGGAGGCCACCATGATCGCCTCTCCCCCCGTCCTGCCCAGGCCCTCCCCCACAGGCAGCAGCTCATCATCGCATGGAGGCAGTCCATGTCTTCAGGAGGTCGAGGCCCAAGGAGGTCTGAGAGCCAGGCAGGCCTTCCTTTCAAGATTCACTTCCTGTCTGAGGACCTGCCTCTTTCCCCATGATGGACAGCAGGAAAGCCCCTCTGCGTCAGAGGTCCTGATCTGACCACAGTGCTGGTCCAGCAGGGCACACAGCTCCAGCCTGGGGCCTGCAGAGGGCGCTGGTCCTCTGGGAGGCTGTGGCCACTCAGCTGCTTGCTTCTCAGATTCTGGTCTTGAAGTCGGCACAGGGAATGAGGGAGTAACCTTTCAAGCACAAGCAGGGAACAAAGCTCCTATTCCTCCGTCCTTCTGACAGTTCCTCTGTGAGGTCCACAGCCTCCCCCTTCCACCTGGCTCTGACCATGACCTTTCCACTTTGCCTAGGGCCTAGGTGGGTGGGGCTGCTGCTGGCCTGTCAAGCTGCCTCCTGGTAACTTCCTTTCTTCTTTCCTTCCCCTCCCCTCCCCTCCCCTCCCCTCCCCTCCCCTCCCCTCCCCTCCCCTCCCCTCCCCTCCCCTCCCCTCCCCTCCCCTCCCCTCCCCTCCCCTCCCCTCCCCTCCCCTCCCCTTCCCTTCTCCTTTCTTCCTTCTTCCTTTCCTCCTTTCCCTCCCTGCCTTCCTTCCCTCCCTTTTCTGTTCAACAAATATTCACTGAGCAGTTACTGTGTTCTAGGTGCTGTGGATAAAGCAGAGAACAAAATAAAGGTCCCTGCTCTGTGGATTATATAATCACAGAGGTGAAAGGGATATGATAAGAGACGTGATCTAACCCTAATCACATGGGATGCTAGCAGGTGATAAGCACTGTGGAGAGTCACAGTGAGGAACAGGGAAGGGGGCTTGGTGTGGGGTGGGCAGTAGGCAGGCTTCGGTGGAAAGGAGGGTAGCCAGAGTAGTCAGAAGGTGCAGTCAGGGTGAAGCCTTGAGGAGGGCAGTGAAGGAACTGGGGGAATGTCTGGGGAAGAACATTCTTAGCAAAGGAAACCGCCATTGCAATGCAGAGGTCCTGAGGCCACAGCATTAGAGGAACAGTGTGGCTGGTATGACTAGAGACAGTCATAGAGTGACAGAGAGGGCTGGGGAGCCTTCATGTGGGGAGAGGGGCCTGGTGGGGGCCAGACTCCCTCTGGCCCTAGCTTTTCTCTCACCAGACCCTGGGAAGTCCAGGGCCTGCCGGGAGCTTTGGGCAGAGCATTAGCATCCACCCCTGAGTGAGCACTTGTCACGGAGGGAGAGCTCAGGAGGCTCTCTGCCCAGGGCCCGGGCTTGGACTTGAGCCTCGAACACTGGTCCAGGGGCAGGGCTCTGGCCGGGCCACAGAGAGGGCAGTCTGTGCCATGAGCGAGGCTGCTCTGGGAGGCTGTGGCCACTCTTAGATGCTTGCTTCTCAGATTCTGGTCTTGGAATAGGCACAGGGAAGGAGGGAGTAACTTTTTCCAATTAAGATGCATTCGCTTTGTCATCTGAATCCAATTACCCTTTAGTCCCTCAGCCTAGGAATTATCCTTTATTAAACTCGGGCCTTCCCTCGTGTGCCAGGCTCAAACTGCAGCAGCAGGGGAATCTGGAGCCCCCACCCCACCCCCAGTCCGGTGCTGCTTTGGGCGGGGGGGGGGGGGGGAGCGGGAAGGGAGGATGGGAGAGTTTCCCTCTTGCAGCTATTTCAGGCCTGCTTGCTGGGAGGAAGCCAGTGACCAGTGACCTCTTCAGCATTCAGGAATGGGAGCTGTGGGTACCCCTGGCCCAGCCTGGAGGGCCCAGCCTGGCTTACTGGGGTCATCTGCAGCCAGGCCACCCCCAGAGTGTGGGGCCTCTGATAAGCAGTGAGGGGCGGTGGCCAAGGGAACCAGATGATGAGTTATTAGTGATGAGCTGAGCAATGGGCTGAGTGCTTTACATGCACTAACTCACCTAGTCCTCATTGTCATCATCCTAGGGGCCCAGTGCACAAATTCGTGCACCTTGAAAGGAACTGTGGGCCGTGAGTCTGGGGTGGGCACAGGGGGTCTTGGCCCATCCTTCGCTCCCCGCCCGGCCCCTCCTGCCGCGGCATCTGGTCCCCTGTCTGCCGGCAGCCCCGCTCCCACCGCTGCCACTCCCACCTGCTGACGGCACCGACCTGCTCGCACCCACTTATGGTGCTGAGAGATCAGGGCCGGTGCTGGGTGCCAGCAGTGGGTGCGAGCGCCAGGCGGGACCGCGGCGTGCAGGAACAAAGAATTTTCAGTAACCACCAGAGGCTCGCCCTGATAACAGCGACCAGCACCCCGCCTTGGTCTGGCGCCCCTGCTCACCTGTTCCACCATCCTGCCATGGCTGACGCCCACCATGTTCCGGGCGCACCCTCTGGTGGTCAGCGCACGTCATAGCGAATGGTTGTTCAGTTCCACCATTCGGCCCATTTGCATATTAGCCTTTTATTATATAAGATGAGGCCAGGATTAGAATGGTCTCCCTTTTACAGATGAAGATGCTGAAGGTCAGAGTGGCCTGCGCATCACTGACTCAGTGGTCCAGTGGGGATGTAAATCCAGGCAGCCTGATTCCAGGCCTGGGCCTTAGCTCTTACAGGAGGGCTCTTCTCAGTAATGCCAGTGCGGTGCCTCTGTGAGGTGGGGCGTGGTGTTTTGCCACCCTGCTGTGCTTTGGTTAGAGGTCTTCAGGGCTCCCCTGGGGCAGAGGGTGAAGGAGCAGCCTCTACCTCCCTCAGACTCCTTGACAGAAGAAGGCCAGATGAATGCATCCCCAACAGACATCTTGACTCAGTTTCATAAGAGATATGCAGCTAAGCCATTCCAGCATTCCTGACCCATGATATTGTGAAAAAAAAAAAAAAAGGTTTGTGGTTTTAAGCCACTAAGTCTTGTGGCATTTTGTTACACATGAATAGATTCTAATTCAGTGTTCATACTAATTTATATCCTCACAAGCAGTGTATGAGAATGTCTATAGCTCTGTATCCTTGTCAACACTTGGCATTGTTAGATTTGACAGTTTTGCCAATCTGATGGGTAGGTAATACTACTTACTGTGGCTTCAATTTGCTTCAAGAGCGAATTAAGGTCAGAGCACTTTAGAGCTCTGCTATTCAGTGCTCACACATTTGGGATTGTTAGGTCCTCTTGATTAATTGGCCTCTTTATCATTATAAAATGTCCCTACTTATTCATTGTTCTAAAATTTACTTTGATTGACATTAATATGGCTGCTCCAGTTGTCTTTCTTTTAAAGTTCTTTTATTCTTTTGCTACTTGATTTTATCCCTGTGAACATTAAACCTGTAAATCATCAGTGTTTCTATGTGTAGTTTAAGTTTATTCATGTTTTTTTGCCATATGATACTCAATGGTAAGAATATCCCATATTTCTATTCCTTTGTTGATTTATAACTTTGTTATTATTGTAATTACAGCCAACTTTTGAAAAATACTTTTGTACTAACAGAACAAGTTTTAAGCATAGGATTATTTCTATGGCTATTTATTAATTTAATTTTTTGAATAGTAAATGTTCAAATGAGAGACCCAACCAGTACAGAATAGTGGATGTGGATATGCTGGGGGCCATCTCTGTAGTGAATAGCCGGGCACATATCAGCCATTTTTAATGGGCACACGTGGTCTGGAGGCACTCATTGAATAAAGGGGTTTAATCAGATATTTCCCTAACAATTAGATTTGTTGTGTAGCTGCTAACATCTCAAATTTACTAGAAAGCCTCAATTGCTTCCCAAATTAATTGTGTCAATTGAAAGCTCTATCAAGGGTGTCAAAATCTCTTCTTTACCCATATGTTCTCTAAACAAGGCATTTTCAGTTCTATGTATCTATGTATCTATGTATCTGTGTATGTATCTATGTATGTATCTATGTATCTATGTATCTATCTATCTATCATCTATCTATGTATCTATGTATCTATCTATCCTACCTACCTACCTACCTTGATATCTAGATATTTTACTAAAGTGATGAGCATGATTTCCTTATGGTTGGTAAGGCTCTTTAACAATCCAAAGATCTAGAGACATGGAAGCATGCAACAGGCTGATGAATCTTAGAGGGAAGGTTTGGGGAGGTGGGAAGAGATTAGCCAAGGAACTTATATGCACACTAGAAGCCCAGCATGTGAAATTGGGTGGCCCCACCCACCTGCGTGGCCTTGCTCTACTCGAAGCCCCACCCACCCTCGTGCGCCCTGCCCACCGTGCTCGCAACCCCGCCTACCCACGCTGGTCTTTGGTCATTACGGCGTTAGGGCCACTGGGTTTTTATAATATAGATATGCATAAGCCATGGACACAGACAATAGTGCAAAGAAGGCCTGGGGAAGGGGTTGGGAGCAGGGAGGTGGGGAGCAATGGGAGGGGGAAGGGGGACATCTGTAATATTTTCAACAACAACGATAAATTAGAAAACAAAACAAAAAACACAAAGAAACACAAGACAAAACAAACAAAAAATGTAAAACATGAACAGCAAAAATGCATGATGCAGAAAGGTGATGTTCAATGAGTTACCTCAAATGGACACATCTTTGTAATCACTGCCCAACCATCCTCTCTAATAAAATGGTAATATGCAAATTAACCATCACTCTGCTACATAAGCCACGCCCACCAGCCAATCAGGGCGAGTATGCAAATTAACCCCAATCCAAGATGGCTACAGCCACAGAGAGCAAGGTTTCCCAGGTAACAGAGTAAGCCAAGCTTTCCATAGCTGTTGCAGGCCTAAGCCTCCACTCAAGCTACAAAGTTTCAATTATAGAAGGTAAACAAATTCAAAGAAATGGCAGCAGAATGGAGCTTGAGAGAGCAGGCCAGGGTTGCCGGCGGCAACAGGGGAAGCAAAGCTTTCCCCACACCCTGCCCGGGCTCACCTGCTTAAGGCTACAAAGTTTCAATTGTAGAAGGTGAATTAACTGCCACAGAAATGGCTGCCGCCCCAGGCTACAAAGTTTCAATTGTAGAAGGAAAATAAATTCCAGATACCAGGGCCTCCCCTTGGGTTGCCAGGGGGCGTGGCCGGCCTGCAAACCACCACAGGCCCCTCGCTCAGGCTGCCCCATGCCTCAAGGGAACCCCACCCTGATCCGGGACACCCTTCAGGGCAAACCAGCTGGCCCCCACCCGTGCACCAGGCCTCTATCCTATCTAATAAAAGAGTAATATACAGATTGATCATCACTGCAACACACAATATAGCTGCCCCCATGTGGTCAAAGATCCTGCCCCCATGTGGACACAAGATGGCCACTACAAGATGGCCAGCAGGAGAGGGCAGTTGGGAGGCACCCGGCCTGCAAGGGAGGGCAGTTGTGAGGGACCAGGCCTGCAAGGGAGGGCAGTTGAGAGGGACCAGGCTTGCAAGGGAGGGTAGTTGGAGGTGATCAACCCTGCAGGAGAGGGCAGTTAGGGGTGACCAGGCTGGCAGAGGAGGGAAGTTGGGGGCAAACAGGCTGGCAGAGGAGCAGTTAAGCATCAACCAGGCTGGCAGCGGAGTGGTTAGGGGGTGATCAGGCTGGCAGGCAGAATCGGTTAGGGGCAATCAGGAAGACAGGCAGGCAAGCAATTGGGAGCCAGCAGTCCTGGATTGTGAGAGGAATGTCCGACTGCCCGTTTAGGCCGGATCCCACCAGGATCGGGCCTAAACGGGCAGTCGGAAATCCCTCCAGGAGTTCCAGAGTGGAGAGGGTACAGGCTGGGCTGAGGGACAACCCCCCGCCGTGCACGAATTTCGTGCACCGGGCTTCTAGTGGAAAATAAAATTGCACTACCACCATCAGATTCCTTCTTCTGGCTCCCTCTCAATATGCCCCTCCTTCCACTGTCCTAGCTGGTCACACTGTAAGCTGATTTTGAAGGTTATAGAAATGGAATCACACGTTTTCTTTTAAGTCTGGCTTTTTTCACTCATTGTGGTCGGTGAAGTTCTTCCATTGCATTGATTGTAGCTGTAGTTCCTAGGATTTCATTGCTTTGTAGGTGTCCAGTGAATGAATATTTCACATTTATCCATTCCACTAATAAATGTCATTTGCATTCTTATGAGTTTGGGGTTAACTAAAGGGTGCTGCTAGGAATAGTCTTTCATCTGCCTCCTGGTGAACATACGTGCACAGTTCTGTTAGTATGTACCTAAGATCCAGAATGACTGGATCTTAGGTAAACATGTGATTAACTCTAGTAGATAATGTCAAATGGTTGTTGAAAGTGTCTGTACAAATTTCCACTTTTACCATCAGTGCATAAAAGTTTCCTTTGCCACCCTACCTGGTTTGGCTCAGTGGATAGAGCTTCGGACCACAGACTGAAGGGTCCCAGGTTTGATTCCAGTCAAGGGCATATACCTCGGTTGCAGGCTTGATCCCTGGCTCTGGTCGGGGCCAGTGTGGGAGGCAAACAATCAATGTCTCTCTCTCTGTCTCTCTCTTTCCCTTCCACTTTCTCTAAAAAATCAATGGGAAAATATCCTTGGGTGAGGATTAAAAAAAAAAAAGTTCTCTTTGCCAATGTTTGGCATTGGCAGTTTTGAAATTTTAGCTATCTTTTTTTCTTTTAATCCTCACCCAAGGGTATGTTTTATTGATTTTTAGAGAGGTAAGAAGAGAGAGAGAGAGAGAGAGAGAGAGAGAGAGAGAGAGAGATCGATGTGAGAGAAACATGGATTGGTTGCCTCCTGTATGTGCCCAGACCAGGGATCGAACCCACAACCTGGGTATGTGCCCTGTCTAGTAATTGAACCTGAAGCCTTTTGGTGCACAGGTGATGCTCCAACCAACTGAGCCACCTGGCCAGGGCAGCTATCTTTTTCATTTTTGGTCAGGTTTTTTAGGGATTAATTAACTTACAGTAAAAAAAAAAAAAAAAAAAAAAAAAAAAAAAAAAAAAAAAAAAAAAAAATCACCCTTTTTATTGTACACTTCTACAAGTTTTAACAATGTATGGTTATGTAGCCAGTACCACAGTTAAAATATAGAACATTTCAATTACTCCCCCTAATTCTCCTGTGGCCATTATAGTCAAACTCTATTTAAACACCAGTTTTTGGCAATCACTGATCTGCTCTCTGTTCCTATACTTTTGGCTTTTCTAGAAAGTTATATAAATAGAATCATGCAATATTCCATTTTGAAGTCTGTTGCCATTGGCTTTTTCTCTTGGCAAAAGTACATTTGAAGTTCATGAATGGTGTCCATTCCTCTTTGACACTGAGTACTGTTCCATTGTGTGGAGGTGCCAACTTTGTTATCTGCTCATCAGTAGAAGGACGTTTGGGCTGTTTGGGGGTGAATAAAGCTGCTGTAAGCGTCAGGTACAGGTTCTGTGTGAACGTAAGTTTTCATTTCTCTTGGGTAAATACCCAGAGGTGGGATTGCTCCTTCAAATGGTGTGTGTTTATAAGGAACGTTGAGCCCATTTCCCGAAGTGATCTTACTGTTTGCACTCAACAGCAGTGATGTCAAGGGCTCCAGCTGTTCTGCATCCTCGCCATTTTTATTTTAGTTTTTATTCTAGTCTTTCTAATTGTTGTCTTAATTTGCATTTTTCTAATGACTAATCCAGTTGATCATTTGCTTATTTGCCATCCATGTCACTTCTGTTTAAATTCTTTGCCCACTTTTAAAATTGGATTGTTTGTTTTCTCATTTTTTTGAGAAATTGTGGGTATAAGTCATTTGTTAAATATGTACTTGGTATTGAGAGGGGGGTGAGGGCATGTGCTGGGGGTAAGGAGAGGCTGGGGGAAGGTCAATTGGAAAAAAAAGGAGACATATGTTCTACTATTTGTAATACTTTAAACAATAAAAAAAATACGTACTTGGCAAATATTTTCTTTCCTTCTGTGGCCTCTGGTTTTGTTCTTTTAATCATGTCATTTGATGCTGTCCAATTTATCAACTCTTTCTCTTGAATGTGCATTTATTGTGGAATCTAAGACATATTTGCTTTCCCCAAGATCTTCGGGTGGTTAGGGGTGATCAGGCAGGCAGGAGAATGGTTAGGGGTGATCAGGCAGGCAGGCAGAGGTGGTTAAGGGTGATCAGGCAGGTTTAGGCCTGATCCACATACATTCTCTTCTATGTTTTCTTATAGAAGTTTTATGATTTTAGATTATATGTTTAGGCCTATGAAGTGCTATATAAGTGTCAATTAGGTCAATTTGGTTCATATTGTCTTTTGAGTCTTTTTATCATTACCAGTTTTCTGTTTAATTGTATGAATTATTAAGAGACAAATATTGAAATCTTTAATTATAATTAACTAGAAGCCCAGTGCACGAAATTCGTGCACGGCAGGGGGTTGTCCCTCAGCCCAGCCTGTACCCTCTCCAATCTGGGACTCCTGGAGGGATGTCCGACTGCCCGTTTAGGCCCGATCCTGGTGGGATCGGGCCTAAACGGGCAGTCGGACATCCCTCTCACAATCCAGGACTGCTGGCTCCCAACTGCTTGCCTGCCTGCCTTCCTGATTGCCCCTAACCGCTTCTGCCTGCCAGTCTGATCACCCCCTAACCACTCCCCTGCCAGCCTGATTGATGCTTAACTGCTTCCCTGCCAGCCTGTTTGCCCCCAACTTCCCTCCTCTGCCAGCCTGGTCACCCCTAACTGCCCTCTCCTGCAGGGTTGATCACCCCCAACTGCCCTCCCTTGCAAACCTGGTCCCTCTCAACTGCCCTCCCTTGCAGGCCTGGTCCCTCACAACTGCCCTCCCTTGCAGGCCGGGTGCCTCCCAACTGCCCTCTCCTGCTGGCCATCTTGTAGTGGCCATCTTGTGTCCACATGGGGGCAGGATCTTTGACCACATGGGGGCAGCTATATTGTGTGTTGCAGTGATGATCAATCTGTATATTACTCTTTTATTAGATAGGATAGAGGCCTGGTACAGGGGTGGGGGCCAGCTGGTTTGCCCTGAAGGGTGTCCCTGATCAGGGTGGGGTTCCCTTGGGGCGTGGGGCGGCCTGAGCGAGGGGCCTGTGGTGGTTTGCAGGCCAGCCACGCCCCCTGGCGACCCAAGAGGAGGCCCTGGTATCTGGGATTTATTTTCCTTCTACAATTGAAACTTTGTAGCCTGGAGTGGAGCCAAGCCTGCTGTTCCCTCCAGGGCGGCAGCCATTTCTGTGGCAGTTAATTCACCTTCTACAATTGAAACTTTGTAGCCTTAAGCGGGTGGGCCCGGCCAGGGTGTGCGGAAAGCTTTGCTTCCCCTGTTGCTGGCGGCAACCCTGGCCTGCTCTCTCAAGCTCCATTCTGCCGCCATTTGTTTGAATTTGTTTACCTTCTATAATTGAAACTTTGTAGCTTGAGTGGAGGCTTAGGCCTGCAATGGCTATGGAAAGCTTGGCTTCCTCTGTTACCTGGGAAACCTTGCTCTCTGTGGCTGTAGCCATCTTGGTTTGGGTTAATTTGCATACTCGCCCTGATTGGCTGGTGAGCGTGGCTTGGCTGGTGGGCGTGGCTTATGTAGCAGAGTGATGGTTAATTTGCATATTACCATTTTATTAGAGATGTTTTATAAATTTCTCATAATTTTATCAGTTTTTGATTTATGTATTTTGAAACTATTTTTATTTTGTTTTATTTCACTTTTTAAATTTAAATTTGTTATTGTTGACACTATTAAAGATGCCCCCATTTCCTCCCCTTTGCCCACCTCCACCCAGCCCCTGGTCCCTTGGCCCTCACCACACTATTATCTGTGTCCATGACTATGCATATATGTTCTTCAGCTAATGCTTTTTAAAAACTTATTTTAAAATTTATTATTAACTAGAGGCCCGGTGCACGAAATTCGTGCACGGAGGGGGATTGTCCCTCAGCCCAGCCTGTACCCTCTCCAATATGGGACCCCTCGAGGGATGTCTGACTGCCCGTTTAGGCCCGATCCCGGTGAGCAGTTGGATCCCTAAACGGGCAGTCGGACATCCCTCTCACAATCCAGGACTGCTGGCTCCCAACTGCTTGCTTGCCTGCCTTCCTGGTTGCCCCTAACTGCTTCTGCCTGCCAGCCTGATCACCCCCTAACCACTCTGCTGCCAGCCTTTTTGCCCCCAACTTCCCTCCACTGCCGACCTGGTCACCCCTAACTGCCCTCTCCTGCAGGGTTGATCACCTCCAACTGCCCTCCCTTGCAGGCTTGGTCCCTCTCAACTGCCCTCCCTTGCAGGCTGGGTGCCTCCCAACTGCCCTCTCCTGCTGGCCATCTTGTGGTGGCCATCTTGTGTCCACATGGGGGCAGGATCTTTGACCACATGGGGGCAGCTATATTGTGTGTTGCAGTGATGATCAATCTGCATATTACTCTTTTATTAGATAGGATAGAGGCTTGGTACAGGGGTGGGGGCCAGCTGGTTTGCCCTGAAGGGCATCCCGGATCAGGTGGGGGTTCCCCTGGGGTGTGGGGCGGCCTGAGCGAGGGGCCTGTGGTGGTTTGCAGGCCGGCCACGCCCCCTGGCAACCCAAGCAGAGGCCCCGGTATCTGGAATTTATTTTCCTTCTACAATTGAAACTTTGTAGCCTGGAGCAGAGCCAAGCCTGGGGCTCCCTCCGAGGCCCGCAGCCATTTGTGTTGGGGTTATAATTGAAACTTTGTAGCCTTAAGCGGGTGGGCCCGGCCAGGGTGTGCGGAAAGCTTTGCTTCCCCTGTTGCCGGCGGCAACCCTGGCCTGCTCTCTCAAGCTCCATTCTGCCGCCATTTGTTTGAATTTGTTTACCTTCTATAATTGAAACTTTGTAGCTTGAGTGGAGGCTTAGGCCTGGCAAGGGCAGGCAGAAAGCTTGGCTTCCTCTGTTACCTAGGAAACATTGCTCTCTGTGGCTGTAGCCATCTTGGTTTGGGTTAATTTGCATACTCGCTCTGATTGGGTGGTGGGCGTGGCTTGTGGGTGTCAGAGGTATGGTCAATTTGCATATTTGTCTATTATTAGATAGGATTTTAGAGAAAGAGGATGAGAGAGAGAGAGAGAGAGAGAGAGAGAGAGAGAGAGAGGAGAGAGAGAGAGAGAGAGAGAGAGAGAGAGAGAGAGAGATATCAATTTGTTCCACTTATTTATGCATTCATTGGTTGATTCTTGTATGTGTCCTGACTGGGAATTGAACCCGCTACCTTGGCATGTCAAGACAATAACCAACTGAGCTACCCAGCTAGGGCTCTTGAAGCTCTATTTTTTATTAGGTCTCTTAATCACGATATATAATCAATTTTTATTCTTACCAATATTTATTTCTGCTCTTTTTGATATTAATGTAATATGCTAGCTTTATTTTGATTAGCATTAACATGATATATCTTTTTCTATGCTCTTACATGTTTAAAAAAAACCATATTTTTATTGATTTCAGAGAGAAAATGAGAGAGAGATAGAAACATCAATGATGACAGATAATCATTGATTGGCTGCCTCCTGCATGAGCCCACAACCTGGTCATGTGCCCTGACTGGGCATTGAACTGTGACCTCTTGGTTCATAGGTTGACACTCAACCACTGAGCCAGTGCCAGTGGGCACTTTTTTTTAAACCTGTGATTTTATATTTAAAGTGAATGTCTATTGACAATTATAATCGGGTCTGCTTTTCTTTTTAAATCCAATCTGACCATCTCTCTCTTAATTGGGAGGTTTAGGCTATTTCTAATTAGTATAGTTATCTATTTTGAGTTTAAATCCACTATTTTGCTATTTGTCTTATCCCCTCTTTGTTCTCCTTTCTTTTTTGTCCATCCCTTCCTTCTTTTGGATGAATTATTTTCTATAACATAATTTTATTCCATATTATCTTATTAACTGTATATCATGTTTTTTTACTAGTTGCTCTAAGGTTTATAATTTAATCTTTAACTTAACATAACATCATCTTATCCTATACAATAAAAGCCCATCAACTGAAATGGCGGAACAACCAGAATGACCAGAGACCAGAATGGCCCTGCCCCCCAGCAAGCGGTTAGGGGCGATGAGGCAGGCAGGCAAGCAGTTAGGGGTGATCAGGCAGGCAAGTGGTTAGGGGTGATCAGGCAGGCAGGAGAATGGTTAGGGGTGATCAGGCAGGCAGTCAGAGGTGGTTTGGGGTGATCAGGCAGGCAGGCAAGTGGGTAGGGGAGATGAGGCAGGCAGTCAGAGGTGGTTAGGGGTGATCAGACAGGCAGGTGAGCAGCTAGGAGCCAGTGGTCCCAGATTGCAAGAGGGATGTCCGACTACCAGTTTAGGCCCGATCCCTGTGGATCGGGCCTAAACTGGCAATTGGCCATCCCCCGAAAGGTCCTGGATTGTGAGACGGTGCAGGCTGGGCTGAGGGGGATCCCCCACGCCTGTGCATTAATTAGTGTCCCGGGCCTCTGGTTTCTTTTATAACATAAGAACCTTGCAATAGCAACCTTTCCTTTATCTTCTTTCATCCTTTGTGCTATTGTCAACATATAGTTTACTTGTGTTTATGTGATAAATTCCACACCACATTGCCATTATTTTTGTTTTAAACAATTATATTTTCTGTCAAATCTCAAAGGAAAGGTGGGGGTGGGTGGGTGGGAAGAGATTAACAAAAGCACTTGTATGCATATATGCACAAACCATGGATACAGACAATAGTGTGGTGAAGGCCAAGGGCAGGGGCTGACTAGAAGGGGTCAATGAGGGATAAAAGGGGACATATGTAATACTTTCAACAATAAAGATAAAAAAAAACACACACACTTATATTTCAAATATATTAAATATTTTAAAAGTCTTTTAAGCTTACTCACATATTTATAATTTTTAGGGGTTATAATTCATTAGATTAAACACAGATTCCCAGATTTTCAACTGGGAACATTGTTATTCTGCCTAAGGAATTTGCTTGAGGTACAGATCTTATGGAAATGAGTTCACTCAGCTTTTTGTCTAAAAGTCTTTATTAGACCTCCATTTTTAAAAGTTTTTTTTATTGCTTTGCAAAGATTTCTAGTTAACAGAGTCTTTTTTTAGTATTTCAATAATTTAAAGATGTTGCTCCATCGTCTTCTTGCTTTCATAGTTTCTGGTGATAAATCTGCCATCAAAAGTCTTTGCTTTTAACCGTAAAAAGGAAAAAGTTAAAAACACGAGGAGTGTTTAAGGGACCACTGGGACAACAACAATTGTTACAATACTACAACATAAAGGTACCAGAAGGATAAAAGAAAGCAAGAAATTGAGAAGCTATTTGAATATATAATGACTGGAAACTTTTCTAACCTGGTGAAGGAAAAAGACACATAAGCCCAGGAAGTGCAAAGAATTCCAAAGGTTGAACCAAAGAGGCCCACCCCTGTAAATAAAATCAGAAATAAAAAAGGAGAAGTGACAACTGACACCACAGAAATACAAAGGTTTACAAGAAAATACTATGAATAATTATATGCTAACAAATTGGACAACCTGGAAAACATGGATAAATTCGTAGAAACATAATCTTCCAAGACTGAATCAAGAAGAAACAGAAAATCTGAACAGACCATTTACAACCAACAAAACTGAAGCAGTAAAAAACAAACAAACAAACAAACAAACAAACTCCTGGACCTGATGGCCTCACAGGTAAATTTTCTCAACATTCAATTAACTAACATTTATTCTTCTCAAATTATTTTAAAAAATTTAGAAGGAGGGCCCTAGCTGGTTTTGCTCAGTGGATAGAGCATTGGCCTGAAGGATCCCGGGTTCGAATTCAGTCAAGAACTCATGCCAGGTTGCAGGCTTGGTCCCCAGTTGGAGGTGGGGGGATTACAGGAGGCAGCCGATCAATGGTTCTCTGTTATCGTTGATGTTTCTATCTCTCTCTCCCTCTCCCTTCCTCTCTGAAATCAATAAAAATATATTTTAAAATATTAAAAGGAGGGAAGACTCCCAAGTTATTTACGAGGCCAGCATTATCCTGATTCCCAACCATTAAACTCCTAGAAGAAAACATAGGCAGCAAAATCTCAGACATTTCTCTTGGCATTATTTTTTTCTGACATCTCCTTGGGCAAGGGGAACAGAAGAAAAAAATAAACAAATGGGACTACATCAACTAAAAATTTCCTGCCCAGCAAAGGAAACCATCAACAAAACAAAGAGACAACCCACTGTATGGGAGAACACGTTAGCCAATGATACATCTGACAAGAGGTTAATATCCAAAGTTTATGAAGAACTCAGACAACTCAGCACCCAAAACACAAACAATCCAATTAAAAAGTGGGCAGAGGACCCGCATAGACACTTCTCCAAAGAGGGCATACAGAAGGCCAATGGACATGAAAAGATGCTCAATGTCACTAATCATCAGAGAAATGCAATTTAAAACCACAATGAGTTATCACCTCACACCTGTCAGAATGGCTACCATCAATAAATCAACAAACAACAAGTGCTGAAGAGGATGTGGAGGAAGAGGAACCATTGTGCACTATTGATGGGAAGGCAGATTGGTGCAGCTACTGTGGAAAACAGTATGGAGTTTCCTCAAAAAATTAAAAATGGAACTGCCCTATGAACTGCCTTATGAACCATTAATTCCACTTCTGGTTTTATATCTGAAGAAACCCAAAACACTAATTCAAAAGGACATATGCACCCCTCTGTTTAGTGCAGTGTTATTTACAATAACCAAGATATAGAAGCAACCTAAATGCCCACCAATAGACAGTGAATAAAAAAGTGGTGGGCCCAGCCCTAACCAGTTTGGCTCAGTGGCTAGAGCATCAGCCTGCGAACTGAAAGGTTCCAAGTTCGATTTCGGTCAAGGACATGTACCTTGGTTATGGGCACATCCCCAGTAAGAGGTGTGCAGAAGGCAGCTGATTGATGTTTCTCTCTCATCGATGTTTCTAACTCTCTATCCTTATCCCTTCCTCTCTGTAAAAAATTAATAAAATATATTAAAAAAAATGTGGTGGGCCCAGCCAGTATGGCACAGTGGTTGAGTACTGATCTATGAATCAGGAGGTCATGGTTCAATTCCCAGGTAGGGTACAGGCTTGATCCCCAGTAGAGAGCTTGCAGGAGGCAGCCAATCAATGATTCTGTCTCATTATTGAAGTTTCTTTCTTTCCTTCTCCCCTCTTCTCTCTGAAATCAATAACATATATTTTTAAAAAGTAGTGGTACATATATACAATGAAGTATTACCATAAAAAATAATGAAATTTTACCATTTGTGACAGCAGGGATGGACTTGGAGATTATTATGCTAAGTGAAATAAGTCAGACAGAGAAAGACAAATACCGTATGATTTCACTTATATGTGGAATCTAAAGAACAAAATAAGCAAACAAAACAGAAACAGACTCCCAGATACAGAGAACAGACTGATGGTTGCCCAAGGGGAGGTGGGTTAGAGGGCCAGGCAAAAGTGGTGAAGGGATTAAGAAATATAAATTAGTAGTTCTAACATAGTCACTGGATGTAAAGTACAGCATAGGGAATATAGTCCATTATATAACTGAATGGAGTCAGATGGGTAACTTATCAGGGTAATCACTTTGTAAGTTATATAAATGACTATGTTGTACATCTGAAACTAATTCAAAACAATGTTGAATGTAAACTGTAGTTGGAAAAAATATTTAAAAAAGTCTTTGCTCTTTTGAATATAAAGTATCATCTTTAAAAATTTTATCTTTATTGTTGAAGTATTATAGATGTCTCCTTTTATCCCCATTACCCCTTCAAGCCCACCCTGCCTCCTGCCGCAGGCCTTCACCAGAGTAATGTCTGTGTCCATGGGTTATGCATATATGCACACAAGTTCTTTGGTTAATCTCTTCCCACACACCCACCAACCCCCACCGTCCCTCTGAGATTCATCAGTCTGTTCCATGTTTCTATGCCTCTGGATTTGTTTTGTTCACCCGTTTATTTTGTTCTTTAGATTCCACATATGAGTGAGATCATGTGATACTTGTCTTTCTCTGACTGGCTTATTTTGCTTAGCATAATACTCTCCAGGTCCCTCCATGCTGTCTTAAAGGGTAAGAGATCCTTCTTTTTTACTGCTGCATAGCATTCCATGGTGTAAATGTACCACAGCTTTTTTATCCACTCATCTACTGATGGGCACTTGGGCTGTTTCCAGATCTCAGCTATTGTAAGTTGTGCTGCTATGAACATAGGGGTGCATACATTCTTTCTGATTGGTGTTTTGGGTTTCTTAGGATATATTCTAGAAGTGGGATTACTGGGTCAAATGGGAGTTCCATATTTACTTTTTTGAGAAACTCCATACTGTTCTCCACAGTGGCTGCACCAGTCTGCATTCCCACCAGCAGTGCACAAGGGTTCCCTTTTCTCCGCATCCTCACCAGCACTTGTTGTTTGTTAATTTATTGATAGTAGCCATTCTGACAGGTGTGAGGTGATACTTCATTGTTTTAATTTTCATTTTTCTGATTAGTGACTTTGAGTATTTTTTCATATGTATTTTGGTCATCTGTGTGTCCACTTCGGAGAAGTGTCTACTAGTATTTTGGTCCATTGCCCATTTTTTAAATTAGATTGTTTGTCTTCCTTTTGTTGATGGTTTCTTTTGCTGTGCAGAAGCTTTTTATTTTGATGTAGTCCCGTTTGTTTATTTTCTCCTTAGTTTCCCTTGCCCTAGGAGATGTATCAGCAAACATATTGCTACGAGAGGTGTCTAAGATTTTGCTGCCTATGTTTTCTTCTAAGATTTTTATGGTTTTGAGACTTTTAAGTCTTTTATCCATTTTGAGTTTATTCTTGTGTATGGTGTAAGTTGGTGGTCTAGTTTCATTTTTTTGCATGTATCTGTCCAATTTTCCCAAAACCATTTATTGAAGAGACTGTCTTGACTCCATTGTATGCTTTTGCCTCCTTTGTCAAATATTAATTGAGCTTAATGGCTTGGGTCGATTTCTGGTTTCTCTGTTTTGTTCCATTGGTTTATATGCCTGTTCTTGTGCAGTAACAGGCTGTTTTGAGTAGAGTGGCTTTGTAGTATAACTTGATATCTGGTATTATGATCCCCCCAACTTTGTTCTTCTTTCTCAAGATTGATGCAATTATTTAGGATCTTTTTTTATTCCATATAAATTTTTGGAGTATTTGTTCTAGATCTGTGAAATTTGCCATTGGTATTTTAATAGGGATTGCATTGAATTTATAGTTTGCTTTGGATAGTATAGACATTTTAATGATGTTGATTCTACTAATCCATGAACACCGTATATACCTCCACTTGTTTATATCTTTCTCTATTTTTTTCTTTTTAAAAAATATGTTTTTATTGATTTCAGAGAGGAAGGGAGAGGGAGAGAGAGGTAGAAACATCAGTGATGATAGAGAATCATTGACTGGCTGCCTCCTGCACAGCACACACTGGAGATCAAGTCAGCAACCTGGTTATGTGCCCTGACTGGGAATCAAACCGTGATCTCCTGGTTCATAGGTTGACACTCAACTACTGAGCCAAGCTGGACGGGCACGCTATCTCTTTTTTTAATATCCTGTAGTTTTCCGAGTACAGGTCTTTTACCTCCTGGGTTAAGTTTATTCCTAAGTATCTTAACTTTTTTGTTGGAATGGTAAATGGAATTGTTTTTTAGTTTCTTTTCCTGATAATTCACTATGGGTGTATAAAAATGTCATCAATTTCTGGGTGTTAATTTTGTATCCTGCTACGTTGCAGAATTCATTTATTAAGTCTAATAGTTTTTTGTTCGAGTCCTTAGGGTTTTCTATGTTCAATATCATGTCAACTGTGAATAATGACCGTTTTACTTACTCCTTTCCAATTTGATGGCTTTTATGTCTTCTTCTTGTCTGATTGCTGTGGCTAGGACTTCCAGTACTATGTTGAATAAGAGTGTTGAAAACGGACATCCCTGTCTTGTTCCTGTTCTTAGGGTAGATGGTTTTAGTTTTTGCCCAATGAGTATGATGTTGGCTGTAGGTTTTTGATATATGACCTTTATTATGTTGAGATATGATCCCTCTATTTCAACTTTGCTGAGTTTTTATATAAAAAACGGGTGTTGGATTTTGTTGAATGCTTTCTCTGAGTCTATTGATATGATCATGTGTTTTTTTGTGTTTTAATTTTTTTATATGATGTATCACATTTATTGATTTGTGACTATTGTACCAGCCTTGCATCCCTGGGATATATCACATTTGGTCATGGTCTATGATCTTTTTAATGTATTGCTGGATCCAATTTGCTAATTTTTGTTGAGGATTTGAACATCTATGTTCATCAGAGATATTGGCCTATAATTCTTTTTCTTTGTAGTGTCTTTATTTGGTTTTAGAATTAGGATAATGCTGGCTTCATAAAAAGAGATTGGAAATGTTCCTCCCTCTTGGATTTTTTGGGATAGTTTTGAGGAGGATAGGTATCAGTCCTTCTTGGAATGTTTGGTAAAACTCCCTCATAAAGCCATCTGGACCAAGGCTTTTGTTTGCTGAGAGTTTTTTGATTACTGCTTCAATTTCATCAGTTATTATTGGCATATTCAGGGTTTTTGATTCTTCCTGATTCATTTTTGGAAGATTGTATTTTTCTAGGAATTTGCCCATTTTGTCCACATTGTCCAGCTTGTTGGCAAATAATTGTTCATAGTATTTTCTTACAATCCTTTGTATTTCTGTGATGTCAGTTGTTGCTTCACCTCTTTCATTTCTGATTTTACTTAGTTGGGTCCTCTCTCTGTTTCTTGATGAGTCTGGCTAAAGGCTCATTAATCTTGTTTATCTTTTCAAAGAACCAGCTCTTCGTTTCATTGATCTTTTGTATTTTTGTAGACTCTATGTCATTTATTTATGCTCTGACCTTTATTATTTCCTTCCTCCTATTTACTTTGGGCTTTTCTTGTTGTTCTCTTCCTAATTCATTAAGTTGTAGGGTTAGCTAGTTTAGTAATTTTTCTTGTTTTTTTGAGGTAGGCCTATAGTTCTATGAACTTCCATCTGAGGATTGTGTCCCATAGATTTTGGGTCATTCTGTGTTCATTTTCATTTGTTTCCAGGAATTTTTAAATTTATTTCTTGATATCATTGATAACTCATTCATTGTTTAATAACATGCTATTTAGCCTCCATGTGTTGGAATGTTTTTGAATGCTTTTAACTCTACTTGATTTCTAATTTCATGCCATTGTGATCTGAGAAGATACTTGATATGGTTTCAGTCTTCTTGAGCTTGCAGAGACTTGTTTTGTATCCTATCATGTGGTATGTCTTTGAGAATGACCCACGTGTACTTGAGAAGAATGTATATTCTGCAGCTTTGGGTGAAATATTCTGTAAATGTCAATTAAATCCATCTAATCTAGTGTGTCATTTAGACTCACTGTTTCCTTGTTGATTTTTTTTTGTCTGTAAGATCTGTCCAGGGAAGGCAGTGAGGTGTTGAAGTCCCCTACTGTGACTGTATTGCTGTCAATCTCCCCCTTAAAGTCCTCCAGAAGTTTTTTTTAAATATATTTAGGTGCTCCTATATTGGGTGCATACTAGTATATGTTTACCAGGGTTATATCCTCTTGTTCGATCGACCCCTTTAGTATTACATATTGATCTTTATTGTCTCTTGTGGTGGTCTTTATTTTGAAGTCTATTTTGTCAGATACGAGTATTGCTTCCCCAGCTTTTTTTCTGTTTCCATCCATCCATTTACTCTCATCCTGTGTGAGTCTTTTGTTCTGAGGTGGATCTCTTGTAGATAGCATATATTTAGGTCATATTTTTGTATCCATTCAGCTACCCTATGTCTTTTGATAGGAACATTTAATCCATTTACATTTAAGGTTATTATTGACTAGAGCAGTGGTCGGCAAACTCATTAGTCAACAGAGCCAAATATCAACAGTACAACAATTGAAATTTCTTTTGAGAGCCGAAAACCGACTTCTGCGCATGGGCCATGAAGTTTCAATCGCACTGTACATGCGCGCCCGCACGTGGTATCTTGTGGAAGAGCCACACTCAAGGGGCCAAAGAGCCACATGTGGCTCATGAGCAGCAGTTTGCCAACCACTGGACTAGAGGACTGGTGCACGAATTCATGCATCAGCGGGGTCCCTTGGCCTGGTGTGCAGGATTGGGCTGAAACTGGCTCTCTGACATCCCCCGAGGGGTCCCAGATTGTGAGAGGGTGCAGGCCAGGCCGAGGGACCCCACCGGTGCATGATTGGGGCCAGGGAGAGACACAGATGGTTGGCCAGCTGGGGAGGGACCGCGGGAGGGCTCCAGGGCATGTCTGGCCTGTCTCGCTCAATCCTAATTAGCCGGAACCAGCAGCAAGCTAACCTACCAGTCAGAGCATCTGCCCCCTGGTGGTCACTGCATGTCATAGCAACTGGTCAACTGGTCGACTGTCTGCCCCCTGGTGGTCAGTGCACATCATAGCAAGCGGTTGAGCACCTTAGCATATCATTAGCATATTACACTTTGATTGGTTGAATGGCTGGACACTTAGCATATTAGGCTTTTATTATATAGGATAGGTACTTATTTATTGTCATTTTAATTCTATATGTCTATGTTTCTCTTACATATTTCTTCTTATTATCACAGTAGTCCCTTGAACATTTCTTGCAATGATGGTTTGGTGGTGATAAACTCCTTTAGCCATTTTTTTTGGGGGTCTGGGAAGCTCTTTATTTCACCATCTATTTTGAATGTTAGCTTTTCTTGATATGGTAGTCTTGGTTTCAGATCCTTGCTTTTCATTACCTTGAATAGTTCATGACATTCCCATCTGGCCTGTAGAGTTTCTGATGAAAAATTAGTTGACAGCCTTATGGGAGTTCCTTTGTGGGTAACAAATTGCTTTTCTTTCTGCCTTAAAGATTCTCTCTTTGTCTTTAATTTTTGTCATTTTAATTATAATGTGTTTGGGTGTGGGCCCCTGTTTGGGTTCTTCTTGCTTGGGACTCTCTGTGCCTCCTGAACTTGTTTAACTTTTTCCTTCATCAAATTAGGGAAGTTTTTGGCCATTATTTCCTCAAACAGGTTCTCTATCCCTTGCTCACTTTCTTCATCTTCTGGTACTCCTATGATGTGAATATTGTTATGTTTTATGTTGTTCCACAGCTCCTTTAAGCTGTCCTCCTGTTTTTTCATTGTTTTTTCTTTTGGTCCTCTGATTGAGTGATTTTTTTTTTTTACCCTGTCTTCTAATTCACTGATCTGATCCTTGGCTTCCCTGGATCTGCTGTTTATTCCTTCCAATGTGTTCTTTATTACTGTTATGTCCTTCTTTATTTCTGAATGGTCTATATCTTTCCTCATTCCATTGAGCATCCTTGTAATCCTTATTCTGAATTTTATATCTGATAAATTTCTTATCTCTATTTCATTTCACTTTTTTTTTTCCTGGAGAGTTATATTGTTCTTTCATTTGGGGCTTATTTTTTTTAATCTCCCCATTTTGGCTGCCTTTTGGGTTTGTTTTTCTGTATTAGGTAGATCTGCTATGAATCCCAGTCTTTTTGAAGGGTCTCTGGTAGTCAGATGCTATTTTTGACTGGTCCTGAGTACCCTGTTTGGAGCTATCAAGAATCCACAGCTTTTGGCTTCCTCTGCTGGGGCTGGGTGCCTTTGGAAAGAACCAAGATGTGCACCAAGGACTGCTTTTCCTAGCCCCAGGTCCAGAAGGAGATCAGGCAAAGACTCAAAGCATCCAGAGATCCACATCTGCCTGCAGGCTGATTGTTATTCTCAGTCTCTTAATGAGCTTCAGAAACTCCTCAGGGTGGAGCAAGAGATTTTCCAACAGGGTGGACAAAAGCTACCCAGACAAAAGCTACCTGAATGGTAAAGGTCTACCTGAGAAAGATGTCCTCTGCAGTATGAAGGAATGACTCAGCACAAGAAACTGTGCAGCTGCCTTCTGAGCTCTAACTCCAGAGCCCCCAACCCTGCATTCTCCTCACACAGCTCTGCCCTCCCTCTGCCAGAGCCCAAGGTGAGTGGCTGCACATGAAATCTTGTGCATTGGCCCTTTAAGAGAGTTCCTGCATTTCCAGCTGTTTCTCCTTGCCTGACAGCAACCCGGCTGCTTTTCACAACCAGAAGTTATGTGGGCACCTTTCTCAGTTCTGGTGTTCTGAGATGGGGGTCCAAGTTTGGGGTTTAGACCCCAGAGTTATCAGTGGGAACCCCCCACAGCTGAGATATCTCTCCAGAACTTCAGCTGCTGCCTGTGGGAGCCTGACCAGCCCTCTGAGCCTCTACACTTCCTACCAGCCTCCACTTTATGTCCTTGGTAATACAGGTTCTCTCTCGCTAGTCTTCAGTTGGTTATTCAGGATAGCTTTTCTACAGTTGTAATTTCAGTTTGGTCCTGGGAGAGTGTCAGCGTAGCTTCCACTTAATCTGATGTCATTTTGGTTTTTTTTTTTTTATGTGTTATTTTTTGTTAAAAAACATTTTTGGCACTGGTTGGCTTGTTTATTAAAAATGTTTATTCTGCTTGGGGTTTGTGGAATTTCTTGGATCTTTGGGTTTATTTTTATTATGATATTTGGGAAAATGTAATCATTTTTTTCAATACAGTTTCTCCCCTTTCTTTGCTTTTTAAATATTCCAATTAAGTATATATTAAACATCTTGATATTGTTCCAAAAGTTGCTGATGCTCAGTTAATTTTTTAAAAGTAGTTTCTATGTGTCTTATTTTGTATTTTTATTGCTATATTTTTATTTCACTATTAAAATCAAATTATATAATTTCATTACAAAAACATAACTCAGTATATTTTTTATTTAACTTTTTATATTTTTCATCTTTAGATGTTCCATTAGCTTAGCTTTTTTATATCTTAAATTTCTTCCCTCATTATACTCACGTTTTCCTCTACATTTTGGAATATATAAAATATACTTAAAATACCTGTTTTAATATCCTTGTCTGATAATCCATTTTTTCTTTCATTTCATTTTATTTTCATTTGTTTCTATTGAATGTCCCCCAGTTATGAATCATATTTTTCTACTTTTTTGCATGATTGTAGTATTCGATTACAAATTGGACATTGTGAGTTTTATATTGTTTGCTGGACTCTGTTGTGTTCTTGAAATGGAGGTGAGTTTTGTCTGGTGATCGGCTCAGTTACGGGAATCAGCTGGATCTTTTGGAAGTTACTTGGATGCTGAAATGCCGTGTAATCTGTGCTGTTCACAATGGCAGCCAGTGCTCGGAGTGGCTCCGAGCACCTTCTGTACGGCTAGCGCACAGTTTAGGCAGCCGAGCGTGGGTGGTGGCTGCCAGGTTGGACGCTGCAGCTGCAGAGGCTTGTTTTCAAGCTTTTTAAGGGCAGATCTAGTGAGCCTTATCTTAAGGTTTATTTAGATCCACAATTAAGGCAATGCCCTTCCGAAGAGTCTACCTAATGCCCTGCGTCTTACGAGGTATCTTCATTCTGATTACTAGGACATGAACTCTTTTCAACTCTGTGTAAGCTTTCGGAATTGCTCCGTCTGTATGCATTTCTAGTGTTTCTTTTCCTGGCATTGGGGCTTCTTTTAAACACGTGTGTAACTAAGCAAAACACTTGAGGGGACCCCCCCCCACCCTTGCAGATTTCCAGAGCTTTCCTTCTGTATAGTGCCCTCCACTCCATTACTCTGCCCTGAAAATTCTGATTTTCTTGGCTTCTCCAAACTCTAACCTCTGTATCCACAAAGTCAGGCCGCTGAGCTCTGTTTGGGTTCTCCTTCCTGTACTGCAGCCTGGAAATTGCCTCCAGACAATAGCTGGTGAATCTCAGGACTTACCTTGCCTGCTTCCCTTCTCCTCAGGGTCCCAATCTGATGCTAGTTGTTCAATAGCTAAGACTTGCTGCTTAATGCAGAAGAATCCCCGAGGGAAGGCAGTAGAGGCGAGCTTTCTCCATGTGTAGTTTAGTCAGCTATCATTCAAATGTTTTGTAAAAGCTTATTTATGAAATATGATAAAATTATTCTTAAGCAGATTCCTGTTGACACCAAGTTTTCATTAAAAACCCTAAAGACTCCCGATTTAAATAAAAGTGGCCAAATTGGACGGGCCTGCTGAAGTCACCTTGGAGGAACACATGTCTTTGGTTTGCTGGAGTGGCAGGGAGAAGAGGTACATTGAGAATCATTTGACAAACCTCCAGGGCCACCAACACGGGGCTCAGATTTACATAGAAGAACCCTTTTTCTTACCATCTTCTGCCGATAGCCGGGAGGATTCAGATTAGATGAAAACATGCTGTGAGCAGTTTTTGGAGGGGATAGCATATAGCTTCTTCAGTCCTTCCTCCTGGTTTCTGGTGTATTCTACTCGGCCTTCCCTCCCTCACTGCCATGCAGAGTACCAGGGGGAAAGGCCTCTCCCAGGGCTGGGTGGGCTGGCGAGGTCAGCAAGATGCCGTGTGCGCTCTGGGGACACAGTGTGGTCAGGGTTCCTTTAGCAAAAGCACTCAACTGGAGTCAACTAGGTCTACATTTTTGAAGCCTCAAGAACGTGCTCAAAGGCAGAGCCATTTTTTTTCTGTAATAATATTTACTTCTCCCTTTATAAAACCCAAATGAGACAGTTTCTTTGGAATAAGGGGAAATGAGAAGAGAGGTGTCCAGCTTCATTTGCCCTCCATGTCCTGAAGGAGAGCTCTCTCATTCTTCCTTGTGACTTAGGAGTTAAAACCCTGTCTACACTAACCTGGCCTTCCCCCTGGCAGCCACACATGGGGAGCATTTCAGAAGACTGTGGTCTGATGCCAAGCTCTCCCCATGGCAAGAAACACAGGTACACTCACCACTTTCACTTAATACAATTTGTCTAATGTCCTCATCATTCCATCATCACAAAACCCAATAATACGTGGATTCCAATTTGTGATTTGGACATTGTTGTGAGAGCTGGCAAGCTTTCGGGCCTCCTTTTGTTGGCAGGTATGAGTTTCTCATCAAAGACCATTAGTGAAATGCGAATGCTGACTTACTGGTTACATCATGGGACATCTGTTCTTGGGCAATGGGTTCCCGAGACCCCATTTGTGGGGCCACAGAGCTGTGCCTGCTCTGGCCTGGACTGGGTTGACTCATCTACATGGTGTCCTCACAGCTAGTTGGGAAAGTAAAGAAATAAGGGCAAACTGGCATTGGTTGCTCTTCCAAAAGGTTCTTTTTATTGGCTTCAACACTTTATTTTAAAATGAGAATTCCACTGAATTCAGTGATGTCTGCCTATCGCCTATCTTGGCCTTGGCACTGTGTTAGCCACTGGGGGTGTAGCAATAATGTGGACAGGCAAGATTCCTTCATCCCTGACCGACCATTGAGTGGAAAAACAGTTAGACAGACAGTTACAGTATATGCTGTGATGGGGAAGCCCATGTGCTGGTGGAGCTGGGAAGTGAGGGACCTGGTCAGGAGTTAGGGGGTTGGGGATGGCTTCCTAGGATGTGAGTCTAATGGGGTGATCTTCAGGACATAGAAGTTAGACAAGAGAGGGTGAGGGCCGAGGGAGAAGGTGAGAGTGAAGAGGGAATGGAGGGTGGGAGGAGGAGAGGCGCTGGCCATCTGCTGCTGTATAATAAACGACTCTGAAGCATCATGGTTTGAAACAGTCACTTTCTTCCCTCTCGTGGCTCTGGGGGTCAGGGTTCTGGGAGCGGCTGGTGAGGGGGTCCTGGCTCAGGCAGCCATTGGCAAGAGCTGAAACAGGAGGCTGGGGTCGCCCCCTCTCTTTCATATAATCTCAGGGCCTGTCCAGGCCATCTCCACACCAGCCCATGTTGGCGCCTCTACAGCAGAGTGAGCAGGTGGCTGGGGACTTGAGGAGACCGGTGGGGGCGGCACGGCGTTTTCTGGCCTGGCAGCAGAATTGGACCCTGAGTCCATTCTGTTAGGCACAGGCCTGTGGGCAAAGGGACACAGACCCTCACCTCCTCTGCAAAGGGCTGAAATGGCCCGTTAGGTCACGACAAAGACACCCAGGATAGCTGGAGTCCGAGGGCGCTGCAGGGAAAGGAAGGTGACGCGGCAGCTGTGGACTGAGGACCCAGCACGTGGCAGCCTCGCACACCCTCCTCTGGAGCCTTCCTCTTTGAAGAAGTGAGCAGGAAACGGGACCCTTCGGGGCAGGGTGGGGCATTGCTCTGGGCCTGGGTGCCCCGTGGGGAGCCGTGGCTTGGAAGGGGATCATATAACAGTGGAGGCAGTGATCTGGGTGGGGCGGGAGGTGGAGTGCCCATGAATGGTGCACGGAGAGGCTCCTGGAGGTTTGGGGTCTGGTTGCACTGGAGGCAAAGGACTGGGAGCGGTGGGGATGGTGCCAAGGACTGTGGCTTGGGCCACTAGGGGGCGGCTGCGATGCATGGGAGCCAGGAAGGAGAGGATCTGGTTTGGGGGGCACAGCCCTGGAGTTTCCTCTTCCTCCATTTTTCTCTGTGGAGGCAGGCGTAGTGTAGCTGCGCTGCCATGGTGCGAATGTGGAGCTGAACAGGCCCTGTGGCCCACAGCCCCGGGTCCTGGCCTGTCCGGGTCCTGGCCTGTCCGGGTCCTGGCCTATGCGGCCCCTGCGCCCCTCTCCAGGGAGGTGAGGCCGGCTGCTCCTCCCGCAGGGGCAGTTCCCTTTAAACCTCGGCGCTGTGCTGGGGCCTGGGGGTGGGCCTGGGGGTGAATGGGATGTTTGTGCTGCTCAAAAGGCTTTGTTGGGATTCTGTTTTTAAAATTGTGGCAAAATATACACATCATAAAGTTCTCCATTTTAACCATTTCTAAGTGTACATTAGGTATAGTCACTGCCCTCTTCCCCCAACTGGAACTCTGTACCATTAAATTCAACTCCTCATCCACCCTTCCCCCAGCCTGTCAAACAGCATTCTCTCTTCTTTCTCTATGAATTTTCTCCTCAGGTCTCTCACAAAAGCGGGTCACACAGTGTTTGTCCTTTTGTGACAGGCCTATTGCACTCAGCGTAATGTCCTCCAGGCTCATCCCTGTGTCAGAGTCTCCTTCCTCTCTAAGGCTGAACGTTCCATCCTAAGTACAGACCACATTTTGTTTATTCTCTTTTCTGTTGACTGACAGTTGGGTTGCTTCCTCCTTTTGGCCATTGTGAACTATGCTGCTATGAACATGGGTGTACAGATAGCTGCTTGAGTTCCTGTTTTCAGTTATTTTGTGTATCTACATAGGAGTAGAGTTTCTGGATCACATGGTAATTCTATGTGTAACTTCTTGGGTAACCACCATGCCTTTTTTGACAGCAGCTGCACCATCTTACATTCCGTCATCAGTGCACAAGCATTCCCCGTTCTGCACATCCTGCCGACACTTGCTTTCTATTTGTTTAATGGTAGCCATCCTGATGGCTGTGAGGTGATACTCACTGTGGTTTTGATTTGTTTCTCTAAAGACCAGTGATGTTGAACCTGGTGAAAGGTTTCCATCAGGAGGCGTCCCTGCTGGGAAAGCAGCAGACTTGGCAGCGGAGACATAGTAAACAAGTGTGGGCGGGGCAGGTGCATAGTAAACAATTGTGGGCGTGGCAGGTGCATAGTAAAGAAGTGTGGGCGGGGCAGGTGCATAGTAAAGAAGTGTGGGCGGGGCAGGTGCACAGTAAACAAGTGTGGGCGGGGCAGGTGCATAGTAAAGAAGTGTGGGCGGGGCAGGTGCGGAGGCCAGTGAAGTCACCCACCCAGTGGGTCACCTGGTCAGATCGAGGGCCCTTGGATATACTCCTAACACAGGTATATGACAGCTACCACTGCAAGAAAGGGCAGATACAGGGACTCCACTTATGGCGACGTCGGCTGGGAGTCTTTGCTAATATACCATTTGAATTTGATTAATTAATTTAAAAAAATTTTTTTTAAATAGAGAGAAAGAGAGAAACATAAATGTGAAAGGGAAACATCGATTGACTCCCTCCTGCATGCCCCCTTCCACGGATCGTGCCCACAACCCAGGCATGTGCCCCGATGAGGAATCGAACCCGCAACCTTTCGGTGCACAGGACAATGCCCAACCAACACTGGCCTGGGCCATCTGATTAACTGACTTGGCTTGCTGACACTCAGTTTCGATCAGCAGGGAAAATGGGCTGGTGAAAGTACAGGGATATTGAGTAAGACTGACCATGACTGTAGTGTTTGTAAAAATGAAAAAAGAGCACATCAGCCTAAATTTTTCTAAAGTCAGAGGAAAATAGAGACTCACATGGAAGACACCAACAATGCCATCCTAGAGACATGATTGCGAGGGCATGAGATGGCTCAAACGGCAGCAAGGAGTGCCTGCCTGCGAGCTTGGGAAGATGGACATGAGAGATGGACTCAGAGGTGGACCAATGACATGGAAGGGCCTGGAAAAATGATGTTAAGGTGGCAGGACCCAGAATCATCTAGGGCCTGAGAACAGGGCTGGAGCAGTAAGAAGACTTAAACATTAAACTGCATTTGGTCAAACAATGAGCACAGAGAGGTCGGCTCTACGTGGGGATGGCGGTGGTGCAGCTCCTTAATCCTCCAGCATCTACTGCGCAGTCTCAGCACAGCTCGCCTGTCAGAGGGCCGGAGGGAGCCTTCGTTCCGCACCACGCCCCCTCCCTGTGAGGAAGGTCAGTCCCCAGCCTCCTTGGGGCTTTGGGGCACGCCTGGGTCTGGCTCTGGGCAGGGCTGGTGGCCTCGCTGGACAGTCCTAAAGCCCGGCTGTGTGTGCTCATTCGCAGCTTCCCACCTGGAGCAGGCGGCTCCTCTGCCCTCCCTGTCCACAGGCAAACGCAGCTGTGTCTTCCTGCGCTGAGGTCTCCTCCCCTGGGCAGAACTCTGGGGGTGGGCAGTGCCTGGCCAAGGTGTTGGCCCAGGTGCAGGCACGCTGCTCCGGATGGTGTTTATGAACCGGGGTGACCAGAGTCTCGGGAAGCTTTTCTATGCTGCTACCCTTTCTCCACACGGAGAATCCGAGCAGGTGAATGGGAAGTGGGGCCGGGACCATCTTGTTAACGAGTGCCCAGGTGACTGTAAAGCCAGGCAGGCTTGGCACCCTGTCAGGAGCGGGCAGGTGAGGGCGAGAACCACCCCCGTAGTCAGCTCCCGACCTGGGCCCACCCAGCGTCCCGTGCAAGGGAGGAAGCCTCCGTGCAGGTGGCTCTGCTGGGGTGATGCTGAGCTTGTACGCGGCAGTGACAGGCTCTGCCTGCATGGTCCCGAGCTCCCCTTTATATGCGAATGCATGGAGGGCCACACAGACAATGTCTAATGGCAGGTGTGGTCAGGGCCCAAAGGCTTCCCACGTGCACAGAGTTCAGGTTTGCCTAGAGCTCCTCTTTCATAGGCAGCTGCTTTACTCATATGTTTCACTCCTGTGGCCTCCCTTTTAGACTTTGGGTCCATGACATTGGCATACCAAGCCCTCTGTAGCCTAGGGTCTCAGGTAGGTAGGCCCCTTAGACGTCGGAATCCGTCCCTGCCTCAGGAAAGGGGTCCTCAGCCTGTCTTCGCCTCTCCAGTGATGGGGAGCTGAGTTTCCCGCAGAGACAGCTGCCTCATGAGCAATGCCTTCCTCACAGGGGTGTGACCAGACTGGACGCCTCTCTCCCTTGCCCCTGGCCGCGCTGCAGACACAGGAGGCAGGGATGCGTCTCCCCCAGTTCTTCTCTCCAGCGGCTCCCAGAGCTTCTCAAAGTTGATGTGCAAATGAGTCACTGGGGAATCTTGTGAAAATGCAGTGAGATTCTGGGTTCTAATGAGCTCCCTAGTGACGTGGAGGCCACTGGTTCACGGACCACACTGACAGAAGCCGCGTCGAGGTTAAAGTGTCCAAAAGTGCGGGAGGCCGGAGTTCCTGGGCCCCCACTCAGTGACTATCTGACCTTGGGACTCATAGGGCTGAGAGTACCTCCATAGGGTCTTTGTGAGGACAGAGGCCACGGTCAGGGGGAGCTCTGGCATTTCCTTCCAGCAGACTTGCCGGGCAGCCAGGTGACCCTGCTCTCTGACGTGGACAGAGGCTGGGCAGCCAGGTGTCCCTGCTCTCTGACATGGACAGAGGCTGGGCAGCCAGGTGACCCTGCTCTCTGATGTGGACAGAGGCTGGGCAGCCAGGTGTCCCTGCTCTCTGACGTGGACAGAGGCTGGGCAGCCAGGTATCCCTGCTCTCTGACGTGGACAGAGGCTGGGCAGCCAGGTGTCCCTCTCTGACGTGGACAGAGGCTGGGCAGCCAGGTGTCCCTGCTCTCTGACGTGGACAGAGGCTGGGCAGCCAGGTATCCCTGCTCTCTGACGTGGACAGAGGCTGGGCAGCCAGGTGTCCCTCTCTGACGTGGACAGAGGCTGGGCAGCCAGGTGTCCCTGCTCTCTGACGTGGACAGAGGCTGGGCAGCCAGGTGTCCCTGCTCTCTGACGTGGACAGAGGCTGGGCAGCCAGGTGTCCCTGCTCTCTGACGTGGACAGAGGCTGGGCAGCCAGGTGACCCTGCTCTCTGACGTGGACAGAGGCTGGGCAGCCAGGTGTTCCTGCTCTCTGACGTGGACAGAGGCTGGGCAGCCAGGTGTCCCTGCTCTCTGACGTGGACAGAGGCTGGGCAGCCAGGTGTCCCTGCTCTCTGACGTGGACAGAGGCTGGGCAGCCAGGTGTCCCTGCTCTCTGACGTGGACAGAGGCTGGGCAGCCAGGTGACCCTGCTCTCTGACGTGGACAGAGGCTGGGCAGCCAGGTGTTCCTGCTCTCTGACGTGGACAGAGGCTGGGCAGCCAGGTGTCCCTGCTCTCTGACGTGGACAGAGGCTGGGCAGCCAGGTGTCCCTGCTCTCTGACGTGGACAGAGGCTGGGCAGCCAGGTGTCCCTGCTCTCTGACGTGGACAGAGGCTGGGCAGCCAGGTGACCCTGCTCTCTGACGTGGACAGAGGCTGGGCAGCCAGGTGTTCCTGCTCTCTGACGTGGACAGAGGCTGGGCAGACAGGTGACCCTGCTCTCTGACGTGGACAGAGGCTGGGCAGACAGGTGTCCCTGCTCTCTGACGTGGACAGAGGCTGGGCAGCCAGGTGTCCCTGCTCTCTGACGTGGACAGAGGCTGGGCAGACAGGTGACCCTGCTCTCTGACATGAACCAGATGCTTGGTTCCTCTGTTGCATCCACTGGGCGAAGAGGCCTGGGAAGTTGACCTTGACCTCCAAATGTCGGCCTTTGTGTTTCCAGCTTTGTCAGTGGCTCTGCTCATACTGCCTCTCCACACAGAGCCCCTTAAGTAAAGTGCATTTTTCTGTGCGGGACGTGGTTATTGTAACTCCGGCTGTGTTTAACTGAGGGATACTTCTTTTATTAGGCAATTCTCTCCTTGGACCCTGAGAATTTTAAAATGAGACATTCCTTTTACTACTTGAGTAAGACGAAGACAGGTGGAGAGGACACTTGGTAATTTGGTGGTGGAGCCCGGATCCTAACTGTTCTCTTCGCTTGCAGCCCCGTGTGACTTGTGGGAACCAGGCTTCAGGGACCACAGCCTGCCCACCCTCCCGGCTCACCATGGAGCCCACTCACAGGTATAGACAGAGCCAAGGGCATCGGCGGGGGGATTTATGTGGTATTTTCACAGTGAAATTAAGGTGTGGCCGCACTTGCTGGGAAAAGAACAGGTATAAAGCCCTGAATCCACACCACAGACCTGGGATATGCTCGCGCCCTGAGTGTGTGGGAGTCGGGGGCTCACTGAGCTGGGCGCCCTGGTGTGTGTGTGTGTGTGTGTGTGTGTGTGTGTGTGTGTCAGGGACTCGCTGAGCTGGGCGCCTCCCACCTTCACGCCTGGAAACGCACCTGTGCAAAACCCCCATCCCCACGCAAACCCAAGGACAGCGCACTGTGGTGCCTCCACAGCTGCCGCCTCAACCAGGAGGGCGGCCTTCGTCCCATCTTTCCCACAGCACAGAATGAAGGGCTTCAGCGGGAGCCCCCAGCGGGGCGGGGCCATGAGGACGGACTTGCCCCCCCCCCCCCCCAGACTTGCTGGGCAGCCAGGTCACCCGGTGGGCATCTCCTCACAGACCACCGCTCTCCAAGCTGAGGTGGTTGCTGCACTCTGCTCCCTGAGTGCATTCAGCTGCTCCCCTCCAGGCCCCAGAGCTCATCCCCTTTAGAGCACAGAGCTCAGCTCCGGTCACTGACTCAGGACAGTCCGGACCTGACTCAGGTGCCAGGCCACCCACAATGGCGGCCTTGGGTTCTCATCTTTGCCACCTGCACGAGTGGGGATCGTGGCTGGCAGGCACGAACACCGGCCAGCAGGCCCCCCTCCCCCGCTGCCCCCCCTCCCCCACTGCTGCTCTGTCCCCAGGGGAAGACCTGCGCGGCCCACAGGCGGCAGTGGGAGGCCTGGAGGGCAGGTGGCCCTTTCCTCACTCACCAGCTGAGACCCCCAGGCCCACAGAAGAGACTGGAGCTCCCAGAGGACCACACCTGCAGACCTGCTCCGTGGTGTGAAAGGCGGCCTTTTCTTTATCAGAAAACAGCTTTCAGAGGAAAGAGTCCTCAGGTAAGAAAACCCATTCTATGCAAATGGACATTTCTGCACGGTTGCCTCCTGGGGGCCCTCAGCCATTTCCACGGAGCTGAGCTGGCATTGGCTCTGTCTCCAAGTGACAGGGGGTCGCCCTGGGGGCCTTGTCTGACCTAGGGGGGTGGGCCTAGGTCTGCCCTTGAGAAAGAGGGGGGTCCAGTGCAGAGAGAACAGCCTTGAGGAGCAGGGTGGGTCCCCAGTGGCAGGGCCAGGGGAGAAGGACCCGGAGGAAGGAAGGAAGAGGAAAGAAGTGGAGCGGGTCTGGCATCGGAGAGGGGCTCAGAGGGGCCAGGTCAGGCCAGCAGCGCCCTCCCAGGGAGAGACCTGGATGCCCTGGAGGTGGGGTGTTTTCAGAATCCCTGTTTTCTTTGAGACCTTAAGGACCTCAAATGGCTAGGTATGTGATGAGTGAGGGAGTGTGTGTGTGCGTGAGGGGTGGGGGCTGGGGTGGGGGAGGGAAATAAACTCTTCTGGGTTTATTGGGGGCAGAGGGGGTGTTGTCTGCTGTAATTCTCAAGAAATGCCTTCTGTGGCAAAGTCCTCTAGATCGTTGGTGGAGATGATACCCAGGCTTGGAGCGTCTACGGTGCCCTCCCCTGGGGTCCCCGGGGGCGCCCTGGAGCCCGGACCTGCAGTGCGCTGGGCGGGGTCTCCAGGAGGCCGGGGAGCTGGCTGTAGGTCAGCAGGGTAGGTGTTGGGGGGCGCAGGGCGGGCTGCCTCCGAGGCGCCAGGGCCCTGCCCGAGGAAGGTGGGGGCAGAGAGCTGAGAGGAGCAGCGCAGTGGCAACAAGGCCGTGGCGTGCAGGGGCCGGATGCCAGGGCACAGCACGTAGGGGGTGGCAAACACATCGGGCGGGAGTGGTTCCGGGGAGCCCTCCTCAGAAGATGGGATGGGGACCTTGACATATTTGCCTGTCTCTGGGTCATAGAAGGTCTTCATTTTCACCTGAAGCGGCAGGTCGAAGACAAAGTACTCCCCAGACTGGGGGTCTTGGAGGACCTTCTGGGTGGCAGGGTAAGGGAGCAGGGGCCTGAGGGACTGGGGCCCCCCCGACCGCCTCCGGTCAGGCTCTGAGAAGGTGGCCACCGAGTGGCGGTGCACGGGAGGGGGCAGGGCGCGGACGGCGGGGAACCTGGGCAGCAGCCTCTCTCCGGGGGACAAGGGCCTGGGCGCCGCGTCCTCCAGGGGCGGCTTTTCCTCCCGGGCGCCGCTGGGCACGTCCTGCGTCTGGTCAGTCTTCCTCCTCTTGCTGGCCAGCTTCTTCGCCCGCCGCAGGGCCTTCTCTGTCTTGGGCGGCACTGCCGGGGGCTTGGCCGCCGCCCTTTCCAGGTGAGCAGGAGGCTGTGCTTTGTCAGGGAGGACGGCCGAGCCGGAGGCCACGTCCAGCAACGAGCCTCCTGGAGAGAGGGTCCTGAGGTCTTCCGCGGACGGCTCCAGCTGCGGGTCGGCACTGGCCTCCAACGTGAGGGCGTGCGTCAGGTCCTCCCTCCGGGCCACCCTGGCGGGGCCGGGGCCGGGGGTGGCCCAGGGGCTGGGGCGGGAAGGCTCCCCCGGCATCAGGCCCAGCTCACAGGGGCCCTGAGCAGCCTCGTCCCACAGGCTGCTGGCGGCGGGGGAGTGCGCGCTGCTGCCCTCCAGCGAGCTGCTGTTGGGGGAAGCCGAGGGCTCGCCAGCAGCCAGTCTCCTCCCTGGGGGGCCCACTCGGGGTGTAGACAAAAAGTGACTTTTGAAATCTTGCGTCTGCTCTTCCCAGGAGGGTCTGAGTTGCTGTGGGGGTGGCTGGCCTTGTAAATCACTTTCGGGCAAAGCAATTGTGGGGATGCACCTTGGAGCCTCTGGCCCCCCCAGGGCTGTGGAATAGCTCCTGCCCTCATTGGCCACAACCTTCCACACGGCGTCCGGGGGTGGCTCCAGCCCCTCACCCTCTCCTGCGAGCGGGGGAGACGAGACCTTCCCCTGGGTCTCCCTCCTGGCCACATCAGACGCCCACCCCTGGTCCTCCATTCCTTTGTGGGCCACATGCTTTAAGAGTGGGCCCCTCATGCCAGTGGGTGCTGGGGTGCTGGGCATTTCCTGGCTCTTGGGGGCACAAAGGCCAGCATCCTCGCCCCAGCCTGGCCTTGGCACATCCTCCTCTTTGTGGCCACTGCCCAGCGGGTCCTCTGAGGACAAGGCCCTTAGCAGGGGCAGCATGATGGGCCTTATCACGGGCGTGGCCCTGAGGGTGTTGTCTTTGATTGCAAACAGCCTGTGCCTGTTGGACGTGGAAGATGGTGAAAGGGCTGTGTCCTTGCTCCCCCCGATCCAAGCGCCTCTGAAGTCAGCCTCCTCCCTCGACGCCTTCCTGGGCCTCTCTCCACACACACTTTCCCCGGCCGCTCGCCACGTTCCCCTCCCGCTCTGCTCCTCCGCGCACGTGGACCCATCACCTGAGGCGCGGTGCTGCGGCTCCTCCAGCCCCTTCTCCTTCTCTCTGTCACCTGCACTCCCGCCATTCCTCCCGTCTTCCCGTGGGCTCTCAGCGAAACTCATCCTCTGCTGATCCTCGAACGAGGCAAACGACTGATCTGAAGAGCTGGTGCTGAACTTGGCCTTACCTTTGAGGCCTGGCACAGAGTCAGACTGGCTGTCGCTGTAAAACACATCTTCCTCCTCGGGAGAAAGGGGCCCCGGGGAGACTTTCTGGTTGAGGTTCGGATCCCGAAGTCCCGCCTCTCTCTCGGGTTCTGTCTCTTGAGAAACGGATCTGGAGAACCGGCTCTCCAGGCTGGGGGCCCGCAGGTGCTGCGCAGCCCGCCCCGCCTCGGGCTCCCCGCTGCAGAGCTTCAGGGACAGGTGCCTCCGGGGGCAGCGCTCCCTGGGGCCTGGGGACCGGCTGGGCCTGGCGGCACCCACATCGGGATCTCCGTGGGTGGCGTCCTCACAGCTGCTCTTGTCGGCAGCCTCCCCGTTGACACAGAAGGGGGCTGTGGCGGCAGCTGGAGGTGAGCTGGGGGCCAGGTAGTTGTCTGCGGAGGTTGCACCAGGATCAGCCTTAGGGTCGCTCTGGGTACTGACGTGCGACAGAGGAGTGTCAGCTGGTCTCTCCTTACAAAGCTCCTGTGGGGGGCTTTCCTCCAGCCCGTTGGGAAGGACGGTGCCATTGCTCAGGGGCTCGTGCTTGCCTCTGCTTTTCTCATCGGGGCCTTTTAAGAGAGGCGAGGGGCTGTATGTGCTCTTGACGCGCTTGCGCACGTCCTTGAGGTTGAACAGCAGGCTGGGGGCCCTGGCTTTGTAGCTGTCCCGGGACTCGCCGGGCTCCTCTTGGTAGCCGTTTAGCTGCCCTGGGGGTGATGGGGTGCCCTCCGCAGGCGGGCTGTGGGATAGATCCAGGACGTGCTTGGTGGGTATGATGGGGGTCAGCAGCTTGCTGATGTTGAAAGGAGGGTTGTAGCAGTCACGGGGGTCCACATTGCCCAGAGCATCATTTTCTGGAAACTGCCCCTGGGGATTGTGCTTCGTATACAAGGCCGGGCCGGGCCTGCTGGCCTGCTTCTCTTCCGAAGCCTCCTGCGCACTTTCTTTGCCTCCCTTTCGAGTCTTTGGTTTCCTCCACGGGGCCTGGCTGGACTTCGCCTGGAGGTCAGGCTGCGAGCTGGAGGCCTTTTCCTCCGTGGGGAACACCTGAGCTCCCGGGTCCCTAGACCTCCAGGGTCCAGATGTGGAGAGAGTGCCCGCTGTCAGCCTGTTCTCTTCGTGCCCACAGCTGGCCCGGAGGTGGCAGGGAGAGACTTTGCTCTCAGGGGCTTGGGACTCTCTTAACGAGGGCGGGTCCTCATAATGTTTGGGGGGTTTGTTTCCAGGGGCGGCCTCAGCAGGCTCCCTCCGCTCCAGCAGCCTTGGCTGGTGGCTGCTCCACGACTCAAAGGCGCTGTTTTCGCTGTGAAGGAAGGTGCCTTTGCGAGCCCACTCCTGGCTTCTCCCGGGCTCCCCGAGGGCCGGTCTGTGGGGTGGGGAGGAGAACGGGGGCTCCAATGAGTTGGCCCCGTTGTCGGGTGTTGGGAGGAGGCTGCTGGAGCCCTGACAGGCCCCCTCAGGGCTCCTGGGGGACTCCTGCTCCGCATGCTTCCTGCCGGGCTGCGTGCCGGAGACCTCCGCGGGCACCCTCCTCACCGTCAGAAAGGCAGAATCAAAGCAGAAGTTGACCCCACTTTCGGGAAGAGGAGCGAATTTGGGGGTGGTTTTGATAGCCGGAGGCTTGTTGGTAGGAGGCCTGCTGTCGCATTGCTGGCTCTCGGTCCTGTCGAAGGATTTAATTAGTGAGGACACTTTGGAAATAGGCTTGCTGCTGCTCCTCAGGCCAGGAACGGGCACCTCCAGTCTCCTCTGGGCCGGTGTTGGTGGGGGGCTGCTTTTGGGGTACTCCTCCTCTCCTTGAACGTATTTGGGGAGCTGTTGGAACGTGGCTGCCCAGCCGGCGTGCTCCGTGCCTTGCGACGGCAACTGGCTCCAAATGCCACTCTTCCTGCGGGCGTGGCTCACCGTCCCCTGGGGAAAATTCCCGAACACCTGGCGGGTGGAATCCGGGGACAGGGCCAGGTCGGAGTCACTGAAGGACGTGTCTTCTGAGATGCACAAGCTCCGGAACGCCCGGTCCGTGAGGCTGCTCACCTCCCGGTCGGCATCGTCCAGCACGCTGCCGATGCTCGAGGTGTCGCTGAAGCCGTCTGTGCCCTTCTTGCTGCCCTGCATCGTCGCCAGCTGGGAGGCCTGTCCCTGGCCAGTCCGTGGGCTCCTCTGGGCGATGGTTCTGGAAGGGCTAGGGGTATCCCTCGTCCCACAAAATTAGCTTCCCGTTGATCAGATGCAACTGCTTTCCCTGCAAAAGGAAGGAGAGCAGGGTGTGAACAGGGTATCCCACTTAGTGGCCATGCAAGACCGCATACCGGTCCGGCGGCAGTGGTGCTTGCCATGGTTAATTTTATGTGTCAGCCTGGCTGGCCTCTGGTGCCCACTTTTGGGTCAAATGCCAGTTTAGCTGTCGCTTTGAAGGTATTTTCTTTAGATGTAATTAGCATTTAAATCAATAGACTTTGAGGAAAGCAGACTGCCCTCCATACTGTGGGTCACAGCCACACAGATCCCCGAGGAGGAGGGAACGCTACCTCCAGTCCTGGGACGGCGGCTGCAGCATCGGCTCCATGGGTGCCAGCCTGCTGGCTGCGGACGTCGGCTGGCCAGCCCCCACAATGGCATGAGCCAGTTCCTTAAACCTCTCTGACGACACTTTGGCCAATGACTGATTGATTGCCTATATGATACTGGTCCCACAGATTACAATGCAGCTGAGAAATTCCCATCACTCAGTGGCCGAGGGGCCATCCCAGTGCTCAGCACCACGCGTTACACGAGTGTGTGGAGATGCTGTGCAAACACACCTGTCGTGCTGCCAGCCGTGTGACAGTGCAGCACGTACAGTTATGCACAGCACGGATACTTGATGATGCCAATAAACGACGACGTTGCTGGTCTTTGTATTTGCTACACTGTACTTTTTACCATTGTCTGAGAGTGCGCTCTTTCTACTAATAAGAACATGCTTGCGGAAAAAAGTATGCGGCCTACACCAGCGGCAGCCTCGCACATCTCGTGTTAGCTGAGCGCACCGCTTTCTCCTGTGCTTGGTTCAATCTCTGTTGTTTTGTACAGTAACATGCTGAACAGGCGTGTACCCCAAGAGCGAGAGACTATGCCATGCAGCCCAGGCGTGTGCCATCTGGGTTTGTATAAGTGCACTCCGTGATGCTCGCACAATGACAGAGTTGCCTAATGGCACGTTTCTCAGCACGTAACCCCGTTGCTAGGCAGCGCATGACTGGGGGTGCACATCCTGTCGGTCTGGTCCCCTGGAGCCGGGACTAATGTCGCGCTGGGAGTCCAGGTGGGTCACTTTTGCAGAGGTATCTTCTCTGGCAATCCAGGGGTATCCCTTCTCACTGTCTCTCACGGTGGCTGGCTTATTTCCTTGGTTGTACGGAGCACAATCTAAAATTAAATTTACTTCTTTGTTGCCTATTCCATCGTTAGAGGTAAGATGGAGCTTAGGAGCCAGTAAGCTGTCTTTTCGCTGATTGACCTTGTCCCACAGCCACCCAAGAGGGCCCAGTCCTCCAGAGCTGACATCTGGCTCCCTCACTCTCTGCTGTGCCCTTGGTGTGGCGAATGGAGGTGCCAGAGAGGGGAGCCTGCTGCCCTCCCCCCGGGGGCTGCAGAGGGTGGCTTCACTCTTATTAAGCGACTCCACATCCTGGCTCTCCCTAGTTCTGTCCCTTCAACATTCTCTTCTTGTTTAATTTTAGAGAGAGGAAGGAGAGAGAGAGAGAGAGAGAGAGAGAGAGAGAGAGAGAGAGAGAGAGAGAGATATCCATTGCTATTGCCTTCTGTACTCGCCCCGACTGGGGATCGAACCCACAACCCGGGTATGTGCCCCGCCTGGGAATCGAACCTGCCACCTTTTGGTGTACCAACGGAACCATACCAGCCACAGCTCTTCTTTATTTTTAAATCGTGGTGAAATATCTATAACGTAAAATTTACCATCTTAACCATTTTTAAGTGTACAGTTCAGTAGTGTTAAGCACATTCATATTGTTGTGCAGACATTACCACCATCCATCTCTAGAACTTTTTTAACTTGCAAAACTTAACTCTGTACCCACTCAACAATAACTCCCTATTCTCCCTTCCCATCAGCCCCTGCAGCCACGCTCTGCCTCTATGAATGTGGTTACTCTAGGTACCTCATATAGTGAAATCATGCAAGATTTGTGCTTTTGTGACTGGCTTATTTCACTCAGCGGAATGTCCTCAAGGTTCATCCATGCCGTAGCCTGTGTCAGAAATCCCTCCCTCTACGTGTTCAGTCTTGGTGGGGCTGAACGTCAAAGTGCCTGCCGAGACCTCGCTGGGCCCGTGCCGGTGTGAGACCAGGTTCGCCCACTGTGCATGGTCCTGGAGCGGCAGGATGGGAATGTGCTCGGGTGTCCTGTGCAGCCTCGGAGCCCTGCTTGCCCTTTCCCCGCCCGGAACTGAACCTTCGCCTTGAGTCTACAAGGGCTCCCAGTTCTGTTCAGTACTTACCCATTCTGCTGAATTTGTCCAGTGTCTGCTTCTGCTGTGTGCGGCCACAAACCCTAGCTGATCTTGGGTTTGAGTTGTAGGAATGAGGGAAGCTCACTGATTAGAGGACTCAGAAAATGACCCCATTCCTCTGCTTCGGGAAGGAGGAGACCCCACCCCCCATTGGGAATTTCATTCAGATCATGTCTTCAGTCCTGATCTGATTCACCTGGGTTTAGTCCCTAGGTTGGCCTCATCAGCCCCCCTCCTGCTCCCCCCGTCCCCCCCGCCCCCCCCCCCCCTGCTAACAACTAAAGGTGCTTCCAGGTGCTGGCTCTTGAGCTGGCGGCTCCATACCTGTCACAGCAGTGAGGACTGCCGGGGCCTGCCTTGCTGGGTTTTGGGATCCGTAGTTTTAAAACTTCTTCTCATGCTTATGTTTGCTGTCCTCACTGCCCATCTAGAAAAAAGAGGAAAAATAATTTCAGTGGAACCCAAGTGACCAAAGAGCCAAGCACATGTTCAGTGCAAAAGATATCTTTAAATAGCAGCCATGCACTTGGTCTTCATTAAAAAAAAAAAAAAAATCTGCACTTGAACTCAACGAAATTCCAAGCATAGTCATTTTTGGTGAAAACCAATATGAGACCAATTTATATTCCTTCCAATGTTCATTAACTTGTCTGTGGTCCAAAAATCCCCAGGAGCCTGCTGTAAGCCCCTGGGATTCTAACATGATTGGCCCAGCTGCGCATTGCTTTGCTCGTCGGACCTAACCAGAGGCCCCTTTCTCTCCCACGTGAATTAATGACGCAGGTTTTGCAATGAAGGAAATCAGAGCCGCCGAACTTTAATCCACTCGTCACGCAGTAGCACAGTGTTCGATTTATTGTTGGCAGGAGGCTTGGCTATCTATTTTGACAGCTAAAAGAACCAAAAAGCTGCCCAGGAGAATTTTGAGAGTGCGGAGAATGAAGTGTAAACTAATTAAAGTGAGTCCGCCGCACGCATTCTGAAGGCAGACCGTCAGGGCTTCCACCAGCCCTTCCCACTGTCTCCTCCTCATTGCCAGGGTCCTCTGTTTGAATCGGGATATGTCAACAAGCCAAGTCTGAGCGAGCGGCCCCCGGAATCAGCGTTTTCTCGCGATGAGCAATGAAATATCCTTTGCACAGTCACTACTAAATTCTAACTCTTCCAAATGTCTTCTCCCATGATGCTTTTTTCCACGTCATGTTGCCGATGCAATTGAACTATCGTGGACTGGAAGCTTTGCAGAAACAATGCTTCCTCTCTCTGGTCCCTTACAAATGCCTCTGCATGACCCTCAAAGAACACGTGGTGAGGGAGCTAGAGGTCGCCCCACCCCCTCTCTCCAGCTTATGGTGCACTGGGTGAGAGAGCTACAGGCCAGGTGGGTCCCGGCAGGCACCAGGAGGTGGTAGTCCTTCTGTCTCTCTCTGTTTCCTGGTCACCAACTGCTCACCACGTCCTCCTCAGTTCTCCTATTCCGAGTAGAATTATCTTTTAAAATCACCTGTATTGCTCTATTCCCCTGTGTCTCCTGGGACTCTGTCTTGCTAACAAGGCTTTGAGCTCCTGGGAGTGAGGTCCCTGCCGTGTTGGTCTTTGACTGACAGGATGCTGGTGCGTGGAGGTCACTGGTCAATGTTTTCACTGCCCTTGCTGAGTGCCCTTCCCGGGCCCCGGGATGTGATGACAGGCTTGCTGCAAGTGCGCAGTGTGCAGAGGGAGGCAGGCGCTCTGCTGCCCGCGTTCTCCGTGTTGCCCCTGGGGCTCCTGGCCCTCAGCAGCTCAGGCCGCAGGGCCCCACAGCCCACCCCTGCTGGTCTGCCCCAGCTGTGAGGACAGGAAGTGGCCAGGAGAGGGGACTTGTCCGTGTCACACCCCCTAGGAGCCCTGACCCAGCTCTCCACATACGGCGCCTCAGCCCAGTCCCATGACTGAGGACGTGTGACAGGCCCACGAACCAGTCCTGGTGGGTGACTCGGGAGGCCCCAGCTCCAGCCCCATAGTCATCCACGGGGACGTGCACTGTCAGCTTCATTTCCCAGATGACATGGTGGAGCCTCAGAGAGGGGAAGAATGTTCCGTGCCAATGAACACTTTTGTAGTATGCGTCCCATGCAACGTTTGACTACACTTTCCATGAGTCAGAGTTATCTATAGAATTAATCATCCCACACGTAAGCTAACAATAGGCATTTATTGTTCATGTGAAATTCAAATTTTGCTAAAGGTCCTATGTTTTATTTGACAGCCTGAGGTCCTCACAACTTTTAGGACTCAAGGTGGATCCCAGTGGGAGTGGGCAATACAGTGAGTGCCCACTGGGACGACTTGTTTGCAGGGCACCCCGCACTTCAGCACCCATTCTCTTATTTAGTTCTCATGACCCCTATGAGGGGGTAACCAGGCCTTATTGTCACCATTTTCTAGGTGGATAAGTCAAAGTACAGAGTGGTGTGGACTATTGCTCAGCGTTGCACAGCATCAAAGGAGAGAACTGGGCTGCGATTCACCTGACCACCCTGCACCTTGTTCAGGGTACAACCCTGACTACAGTCACGGCTCAGATGCACAAGGCTCGAGACTTGTAATATGATTGGCCGGAGTTCAAGGGAGGATTGAGGATAGGTGAGGGTACGTGGAGGCAAGGAGGGCCTTTATATCTATTCATGTCCCAACAATTTCCTCAGCTCAGTTTTTCTCTATTAGGTCAGTAAGCCCAAGGCCCTTCTGTGGGGAGGCCCCGGTGGCGGGTGCCGAGCGGGAGGGATGCTCTTGAGCGCTGAAGGAGGTGGTTCAGTTCTCCCCGTGGCCTGCGTCTCTGCACAGGAAGCCACTGGGGTTTGCTCTGCTGCTGGTTTGACCACTTGCCTGTGGTGTGGTTTTTGAGCCCAAGCTCTTTGGGTGGATTTAATTACCTTAATTGAATGGTGTTTCCACTTCTCAGGAAAGGGAGAGCAGGAAGCCAGCAGAGATGACAGGGGTTGGCTTTATCACACCCAGAGGCCCTCACAAATTGGAATTGATTTCTCTCACTCCTCTTTCTGGGTGGTTTTTGAGTCATCGACTCGGGCGTGCCTTGAGGAGCGGTTCAGGGTAGTGAGCTGTGACAGATGGCCCGTTCCGGCCGGTGGCTATGCAGACCTCCCATGCGCGGCCTCCACCACCACACCCACCCACATCGGGCTTGCCCTGGAGCCCTGCCCTCATGGCCAGTCGTGGGCCAAGCTCTTGACCTCTCTGTGCAAGTGCCCACAGCCCTTCTGCTTGCTGCTTCAGGGGCCATGTCCTTGTCTGTGACCTACAATAAAATGGCAAATCGACTTCCTTCAAAGGAGGGAGTGTGTGGGCGGCAGGCCTCAGCCCCGTGCTGTGGGCGCCTGTTCTCACTCCTTCCTCGCTGAAACAGCAGGGGGGGGCCTCCCTGCCCATCTTACAGCTAAGGAAACTGAGGCTACCTGTGCAGGAGGCCTCCAGGCCTGGCGCACGTCGGAATCCAGGGCATCCCCAGGAATGTGGCGGAAGAAACCAGCTTGTGTGGGCTTGCTGGCCTCACGGAGCCGGCTGCGAGAGGTAGTCACAGCTGCAGTGGGCGTCCTGCTGGCCTCGGGAGAGAGCTCAGCAGCCTAGAGCCTTCTTTCTGGGCTCAGCCTAGCCTCACTCCTGCATCTGGCCTGGGTCCCCGGTCTGGCCTGGGTCCCCGGTCTGGCCTGGGTCCCCGGTCTGGTCTGCTGTGTCTGGAGGGGACGTTTCCTCAGGAGCCTCTGAGTATTGCCCAGACATGGGCTGTGTCTGCGGTTAGAGGCCGGGGAGCCTGCACAGCAAGCACTGGGCCTGGTCCACTTGAGGGCTCCCCAGGGCAGGACGGCGCCGGCACCTGGCCTCTCACACCTGGGGGGGCGCCCAGTCACAGGAGGAAGGGGATAAGTACAGCATGGAGACCTGAGGGTGCGGGCTGGCTCTCTGGGCAAACGCCCTGCTTTGCAGCACTGGTGGATTTGCTGCGACTGACGGCGTCAGGGCGAAGTTGGGGTGAGGTGCTCAGAGGCCCTCATGCCGTGCACTTGTAGGGGCTCCGGAAGGCTATTCGGCAGCGGCCTCACTGCACACGGCTCTCAGCAGCTCATCTTCATGCTGCTTCTGACCACCCCTGGAGCTCTGGCGGCCAGGTGGATGGACTCAGCCTGCACCTTCTCCGGGCACGCCCTCGACCAGAAGGAGCTGAGGCCTGGCACTGCCCCGCTTCTCGGCCTTGCTCTAGCAGGGGCCTCGGTGGCTAGATGCTGCTTGGCCAAGGGGCCCTGAGTCCTTCTGTGGGCTGAAAGGTGCCTGATTTAGTTCTATAGGAGCAACTACACTGGCATCGAGGGTAAAAATGGGGCAGAAAAGAGCCGACCCTAAGGAGCCTTGCCCTCACCTCCCTCAGGCCCCCAGAGCTGGGTGGGTACCATTCACATCTACTGCTCAGGAGGGCCGAAGGGGGATTGTCTCAGAGGCAAAAAGCTGGGCAACAAGACAGAGACAGACTGGCAGGGATGGTTTTGTTGCTCAGCCCTTTGACCCCTTGGCCTTCTTGTTAGACCCAACCCACAGTCCAGGGCCACGCCCAAAGTGCCCTGGGGCAAAATCACCCTGGCTGAGAACTGTTGCTATAGAAACAAGGAGAGAGCTTTATCCCAGCCTCTGCAACATCATTCATTTGTTCATTCATTCATTCATTCATTCATTCCTTTATCCCTTCCACATTTCCCAGAATACATTGCCTTGGATTCTGGAAACAGTAGGACTAAAATAAGACGGGAGACCTGCTGAAGTCCTGCTTCCAAGGCAGTGCCATGTTGGGCAAGCCGCTGAGCCTCTCCCTGCACCTATGAAATGGGACAATAACAATAACCTGGCCCGGTCGGCGTGGCTCCGGGGTTGAGCATCAACCTATGAACCAGGAGGTCATGGTTTGATTTCCGGTCAGGCACATGTCCAGGCTGTGGGCTCGATCCCCAGTGTGGGGCGTGCAGGAGGCAGCCGACCAATGATTCTCTCTCATCATTGATGTTTCTATCTCTCTCTCCTTCTCCCTTCCTCTCTGAAATCAATAAAAATGTATTTAAAAAATAAATAACCTGGGCTCCACCCCATCCCCTCGGTGGACTGCTCCCCAGTCTGGAGAGGAAAGAAATTATCATGCAATTGGTCCCGGAGACAACCGATGCTCCAGATGCTCAGAGCCACCTGACACGCCGGGTCCTGGGGCTCCCCAGCCGGGGGCACCTGTACCAGAGGAGGCTCAGTGAGGCCTGGCCCTGCAGCCCTGTTTCCGCTGAAGTGCTGGGCAGCAAAGGGTGCCCTTTCTCTACACATCTCCCCAGAGCAGCGGGTTCACACTTGCTTAGTTTTCCTTGAACACACAGTAAGAAATGTATTTACATCACGGCACAGCACATGTAAAATATATTTACATCACGGCACAGCACATGTAAAATATATTTACATCACGGCACAGCACATGTAAAATATATTTACATCACGGCACAGCACGTGTAAAATATATTTACATCACGGCACAGCACATGCATATATATATGTGTGTGTGTATGTGTATATATATATATATATATATATATATATATATATATATACATTAGAGACCCGGTGCACAAAATTCGTGCACTGGGGAGGGAGGAGTCCTTCAGCCCAGCCTGCGTTCTCTCAGTCCAGAACCCCTCGGGGGATGTCCGCCCAGGCTCCCGCCACTGCCATGGCACTCGCCAGCCAGCCATAAGCCTGGCTTCTGGCTGAGCGGCACTCCCCTTGTGGGAGCGCACTGACCACCATTGAGCGTCTGCACCCTGGTGGTCAGTGCACATCATAGCAACCAGTCTTTCTGCCATTCAGTCGATTTGCATATTAGGGTTTTATTATATAAGATAGATAGATAGATAGATAGATAGATAGATAGATAGATAGATAGAAAATTCATGGAGCAAAACCTACCCTGCTTATATGTACTGTCTGATATTTCTATTCTATTCTATTCTATTCTATTCTATTCTATTCTATTCTATTCTATTCTATTCTTTAAGTTAAACAATATATTTGCAAAAATAAAAACATATTTGCAATTTAGTGATTTCAGTACCCAATAATGAGATATGATCTGCAGGGTTTTAGAACAACCTGTTCCTGATCAGGCGCAATTGCTGCTGCCCTGTTCGTAGTGATGCTGAGTTTTCATTGGATGGAAAATGGAGACCCGAGGCCCCAGCACTGTGACTGGCATGGTCTGGCCAGACTCACATGGGAGAGGGGAGACATCTGGGCGGTGGGTCCACGGGCCAAGCTTTGCCTTTCTGCTTCAGTGCTGTGTCCTAGTGCCTGCCCAGTGCCTGGGCCTAGCACAGGGCCATTCATTAAACAAACAAATGAATAAATAAGAGAAATTCCCATTTACTGAGCATCCAGCATAAGACAGGCATTTTATATACTCCAATATTACCTACTCATATTTATTACTAGAGGCCCAGTGCATGAAAATTCATCCACTGGAGGGGGTGTCCCTCAGCCCGGCCTTCCCCCTCTCACAGTCCGGGAGCCCTCAGGGGCAGGAGGCAACCCGGTGATCAGGGGAAGGTGACGCCCCCATCACACCTCTGCTGCTGCCACTGCCGGCAGCACAAGCCTCAGCCGGCCCTGGTTACCTGAGCCTCGGGCGGCCCTGGGTGGCTGGGAGACTGAGGGTGGGTCCGGCCGCACTGTATGCCTACCACCCCCCCCCCAAGGGTGCTGTAAGGACTGGGGGACTCCAGCAGGGCTGAAGGGATTGGGCGCTTCTATCTTGTGGCTATGGGCGCCACCATCTTTGTGATGATGTGATGGTCAATTTGCATATTCCCTCTTTATTAGATAGGAGGATTATGTTACTGATACTTGCAACAACCTGTGAAGTAGAAATTACTCTTGTTCTTTACAGAGGAGGGACCTGGAGTCCAGAGAAGTTTACTGCCTGGTGGAGTGGGGCTTGGACCTGAGGCTGCTGGAGAGGGAGAGGGTCTCCTTGTCCAGAGAGCAGCCCCTGCAGAGGCTTCCAGGGAAAGGCACTCAGGGGTGTTGGAGGTGGGGTGTCCCTCAGCAACCATCCTCTCTCCAGCCCTTGGGGAGGGAGAGGATGCAGCCCTGGAGTGTCCCAGGCTTGAGCAGAGAAAGGAGGCCCCAGGAGGGCTCCTAGAACCCCCAGAGGGCAGGGGGCTGCAGAGTTCTCCTCACCGTCTGTGGACCCAGTTTCCCCCTCCGTGAACGGGCGCCGTGGGGCTCGGCAAAAGCAGAGAAGCAGAGCCGAGAGAGCCATCACCCAGCATCAGAACCCTGTGGGGGCCTCCACACACTCATCCTATCCATCCAGCTCCTGCTACTTGCCATGCATTTCATTTTTTTAAACCTTCAAAAGATTTTCAGTTATAGTTGACATTCAATATTACATCCGTAATCTCGTTCAATGGTCACAACCTCTGGGAAAAATAGGTGGCAGGGAGCAGAAGAGTGGGGATTCAGAACCAGGTCTCTGTCCTATATGCCTCTGCCCTCCCTATCCAGCCCAGGCAGAGAGGGGCATCGGGTGTGGCATCCTCTGCAGGGAAGGGAGCGTGGCAGCCTTTCTCTTAGCACCTTCTCTCCCATCTCCCAAGGTCCACCTCTTCCCAGCAGGGAGCTCTGCTTTAGTAAGGCCAGAGAAGGCGCTTGTTGGACCTGCCTGTCCTGTGGGGAGCATCCAGGAGGCACCCTCTTCCCTGACCCTGTGTGGCGCGCGCGCGTACACACACACACACACACACACACACACACACACACCCGGCTGTCACTTCCCTCTGGAGGCTGGGAGTAGATGGGAGATGGGTTGGCCAATGACAGTTGTCCTTTCTCCAACAGCGTGGCAGAGGGGAGCCCGGCTGTGCCAGGGAAGGAAAGAGAGAGAACTTCCCTAACAGAGGGACACGGTCACAGGACTGAGAACACATCCCGCCTTCCTCATGGAATCTCTTGTGGAATGCGCCACAGAGGCAAGAAGAATTCAGACGTGGCCACTCAGGTGCTCCTGATCGCCGAGTGCTTTAAACGAGCTCATGCGGGAAAAGCATGGCGTGGTGCTCACCAAACCCTGGCACGCGCCATCTCTCACCCCCCCGACGGGCAGTACAACATCGTGGGATGGGCATGGACTAAAGCCAGACTTCCTGAATGTGGCCCCCGGGGTGCTGGCTAAGAGGGGTCCTCGGCACACTGCAAACCGCTTTGTGCTTGGGTTTCCTCCTCTGTAAAAGGAACTACGAGTAGTACCTGCCTGGGGGCCATCGTGAGGACCCGTGATCCCAGCCTGGGACATGGTAGCCCCTGGTCAGTATCCGTGAGTGTCACTGTTGTCCCACCATGCAACCTGCTTACCCCAGGGCCAGGGACCCCAGGGTCACTAGGGTGACTTTGCCTTTCCCCAGATACAAGGGGAGAGAAGCGAGGCAATGACTGACTAGAGCACCCAAAGGGTGCCCTGTCCTAGGAACCACCCCATGTCGCCCTCTGGGCTGGTTCCACTTTAGCAAACCACTCAGGTCTCATTCTTGAACTTGATGGCAGCCGCCCTGTAGCAGCATGGGTGCTGTGCGACCCCCTTGGACCAGAGGCCGCAGCTCCGAGGCAGGTCCCGAAGCCACCTGGGGGAGCCTTGCGTGCTCTGTGACAATTTAGACGCCCATCTTCCCTTGCCCTTGAGGTTTAAGATGAAGGTTAGGTCCATCTAAATTAGGCAAAATCAGGTAGTTTCCACTGCCTTTCTCTTTCGGGGGGGGGGGGGGCTGGCTGGGGCAGAGCAGGGTGTCCCCCGATGCGGGTGGGCGCTCAGCTGCCCAGACTGCCACGTGGCCGTGTAGTGGGAGCATCGCTTCCCCTCTGGGCTGGGCCCTCCATCTCAAATGCTAAGGGTGCCCAGACCGCTGGCCTCTCTGGCACAAGAGGGCAGGTGACGGTGTGTGTGAATGTGCAGTGGTCACAGGATGGCTCAGCCCTGTACACACCAGGGCTCTCCTGCAGAGCAGGGACATGACCAGCGGAGCCCTGAGTACTGCGATTGACCTTTGGTGACCTCTGGAAGGAGAGCCCCAAGCTGCAGTCCAGGCAGGAGAGGAAATGGACAAAGAGGACAGCGGAGGAGAGAATAGCGCTTGCATTTCTGTCACGTGCCTGGCGCTTTTCATGTTTGCTCATTTCATGCGCAGAGGACCTTTGAGATGGGATTCTTGGTTGGCAGCGACACTGCTGGCCCCCATTTCACAGACGGGAAGCTGAGGCTCAGGGGCTTGCTGGGAAGGGCAGAGCTGGCCTGAGGACGCTGCTGAGCACCTCCAAGCCCTCCTGGGAGCAGCGTGGATGCAGGCTCTGCAGGGTGGGCCTGCCTGGGCCGTGGCTGCTCTAAGGAAGGTTTGGCTCCTGGGAGTGGACCGGTCTTTGGAGACTCCGGGATGCTGATGTGAGCTCCAGGTCCACGGGCAGTTGGGGAAAGATGTGAGCTCTGAGCTCAGGCCCCACACGTACATCTCAGCCCCTTGGTAGCTGTGCATCTGGGCCACCTGTCTGCCCGCGCCCTCTCTGTGAGGGGACCTAAGCGCTGCCATGCTGGATGACCTCGAGGACAGAACCAAGCAATCGCGGAAGCGCTTGGCCTAGGGCCTAACTTGGCCAGCAACTGCCCTAATGAAAACGGTGGACACCCTGAGGGCGAGAAGTGGCTGAGTTCTGACCCCTTGACCTTTGTGGCCTTTGGGCCTGACCTGCCTCAGAGAGGGGCAGACAGGGCCCGGCGAGGGACGAGTGGTGCTGTGTGTGGTGAGGCTGCCAGTCAGAGGGCAGCAGGTGGGGCTCAGAGGGGAGGCCTGGGACCAGCCTCCAGACTCCGCGGGTGTGAGGAGAGCACTGGTCACTCCAGCAAAGCAGTTTCCTCTCCTCTGGCCTTCCTCAAGCTTCCGGTGAACCTCAAGGTGGGAGACGGCGAGATGGAAGCCCGGCCTCCGCTCAGCCTGGCCGTCCGGGCGGCTCAGGCCCACTCTGGAAGGGGCCTCCCGGACCGAAGGCCCCCTAGACCCGGGACCAGTGTGCAGAGGCCCCGGGAGGCCGGGACCCCTGCCGCACCGGTGGCAGCATCTCGGCAGGACTGGAGGTCCTCCGTGGCCAGGAGGGAGGTCATGAGGAGGCTCCTCCCACTCCCGCGTGCTGGGGTCCAGAGGGGTCCCTTTCTCCTCTCTCCGAAGACACGGAGGTCTGTCTGTCTGAGCTGGGGAGGAAGCTGTTATTACTGGCTGGCTGGCTCTTTGGACGCTGTTGCTGTCAGATCCCCACACACTCCAACTCCATTCTCAAGCTCGGGGAGGCCGATGACACCCCCCCAAGGGAATGCACTTTGCACCACGCGGCCTGCAGGCGTCCACCTGAGACCGAGGTCAGCTGAGCGGCTGCGAGGCCACATGTTACTCACACACGCAGCCCCCGCAGGGGATGCTCCACAGGGAAGCCGCCGCTTACGGGGGTGACATCTCAGCAGAGCTCCACACGCTCCATTCTGGGGTCTTGACCCATGTGCCTCTCCTTGTCCTCACCTCTCCATCCACCCCACCAGCTCGAGTCCCCCGGCCTGGGAAACTAGTAGAAACTAAGAGGTGTTTGGCTTCCCCAACCCACTAAATGAAATACAAACTGAGTGGGAGGGCCATGGATCGGCTGGACTTGGTGAAATGTGGCTTAAACCCTCCAGTGGAAATAAGAACAAGACCCGCTGCAGCGCTGGGAAGTGCCAGCACTGCGGGTCTGTGGAGGGCAGCCTTCTCCTAAAGCCCCCTCGGCTCTGTGGAACCCTGCATGGGTGCAGTGAAATCCCAAGAGACAACAAGGTAGGCGCCCGGCCCAGGCACCGGCCGGCAGGTTCCAGCCGAGATTCCTGGCACAGGCAGAGGAATGGGCTATTTCTAGACGTGGGGCTTCCCCTTTCTGTAAGGGTCTCTAGGCTTCCTCAGCATCGGGAACAAAGAAGTGGAAAATAACAAGACACCGGTGAGGATCCGTGACCCTCTCTGACCGCCCCTGCCTCCTCCACGTACCTCTGTTGGGTGCTCACAGAATCTGAGCCCTCTGTCCCCAGCACCCAGCATCCCACCAGCCCCCTCGCCTCCCCGCAGGACAGTTGCTCACACCCCAGTGAGTCTCTGGTCACCAGACAGCAGGCACAATTGTCCCCTCCCACAGACTCAGGGCAGACACTCGCTGGACTCAGGTCACCTGGAGACGTCTATTTATAAACCATCCTGATAAGCATAATCCGCCCTGCTTAGCCCGGGCCACACTCCACAGCAAAGCTCCCCGCCAGTGGCAAAGGAACGTTTCCTCTCCAGCCAGACTGGGAAACTGGCCCGAGGGCAGGGGGCTCTGGAGCCAGCCACTGCTCCCGAAGGCGCTAGCTGTCTTAACTGCTAGAACTGTGTGTGTGTGTGTGTGTGTGTGTGTGTGTGTGTGTGTACCAAATTGACTCCTCTCCGGGAGTGTTGTTGTGCAGCAGGGGTCAGCAAACTTTTTCTGTAAAGGGCTGAATAGTAAATAGTTTTGGTTTTGCTGGACATATGGCTTGGGCTATTGTAGCCTTAGACAGTATGTAAATGAACGACTGTGGCTGTGTGCCAATAAAACTTTATTTACAAAATCAGGCACCCAGCCCATAGCTGTGGTCTACCAACCACTGCTGTAAAGGGAACTCAAATGCTGGAAAATGGAACCTCATTTAACATGAACATTGGTTTAATCTACTCTCTAAGATTGCTATACTTAGGGGTTTTTAAAAATACTTCAAATAGAATTTATTATAATGGGGATAGATGTGTTAAAAAATTGTTCCATAATTTAGTTTTTTTAAAAAATAGCCTTTATTTTCTAGAGCAGTTTTTTGTTCACAGAAAACATACAAAACCTTCCCATCTAGTCCCTGCCCCACCTGCATAGCCTCCTCCATTATCAACACCCAGGGGGTGTTTTTAAGTCCTAAATAATAATCTTTTTGAGGCGATCTAGCTATCCACAGATATTCAATATTGTTCTTCTCAATAATCAATTCTTCTCCACAAGAAAGAATAAAGATATGATTTTAGATTTGGTCAAGATTTGCTGTGCAGGAGTCTGGCCAGAGACCCCAGATGGTGGGGGACATGCAGTCTGGCGGGGGCCCCCTGATGAGGGCACTCATGCTCTCAGCTCCCCGGGCCAGACTGAACGGACAGTTGTCCTCTTTGTTACAGCTGGTGGGACCCTGCCTGGCTCAGGGCTGGAGGACACAGGTAGTCCTCCTGCCACGGAGCTTGTGACCGGGGGGTCGCCCACATGTGGCAGCACAGCGGCCTGGGCACGTCCACAGGCCCGAGCCCCCTGAGCCGTGTGGAAGCAGAGTGCCCGGGCAGATGCACACAAGGACAGTCGCACAAGTCGGTACCATGTACTCTGTAAGGCCTGTGCCTCAGGGTCACACAGCTGCCACGCACCCGTGGCACACCCCGCACACTGAGAAATGCAGCTCCCCAATGGCCCCTCAGCACCACACCGCCCTGCACGGCACCCTGGCCCCGAACTCCATCCCCAATGGCGCTGGCCCAGACCAAACGCTCTGCTGCGGGAGCCGCGCCCCCGCCTCCTCTAAGGAACCCAAGTGTCTGCGTCCTACCTTCCACGCGGCGCCGCTTGCTCTTCGGGCCTCCCCGGGAGTGGGAGAGAACCCCGACTTTCCCAGCAGCCAAAACTTCTGCCCTTGTTAGCTGGGCCGCCAGGAGGTGAGGTTCCAGACCCAGGCCTCTTCTTTCTCACGCGCCTCCCACCTGAGGAAGATCAGAGAGCAGAGCACGGACGCTGGGAGCACGGAAGCGTGCCTGGTGAGAGCCCCGCCGGGAAACCAAATGGTGTGCTCGCTGGGGAAGAGGCACACAGTGAGCACTGCAACACCCGCGTGGTGTCAAGTAACAGTCAGATTAAACAAACAGCCTCAGCAGCTATTTTTACATCCAGATCAGCCATGGGCAATAGATAACTTGGGGAGCGAGAAATTGCTTGCCCCTGAGCTGGACCCTAACCATGACGCCAAATCCAATCCAGGAGGATTTCTAAACAGTCCCAGCACCCAATAAAAATACCCCAGGTGCAAAGGAAAACATTGTGTGGGGAAACAGTGAAGACACAGAGCTGTGCCTGGGACCCAGCGCCCGGCCTGCTGATGCCCCAGGCAGAAATAGCGCCTTTCATCATCGCTCAGAGGCCGCGGGCTGCATTCCTCGAGTTAGGAGCTGCGCTCTGTTGTGCTTTTGGAGCAAAATAACATGCCCAGCTGCAGGCTGGGGAAGGCCAGGCTGGGTATCAGGGCCAGAGTCACAGAAGAGTGTGAGGTACAGTCAGGAAAGAGGCAAGGTCCGCTCCCACCGGTGAGCCTGGCCCTGGCAGGCCCAGCTGTTGGCAGGGTCCGAGTGCGGGTGACAGGGCCCCTCTACCTGGGGAGTCCTCCTCTCCAGCCCCGGGAGGAGCTGGCCCGTGGCCATTTTTGTCTTGGCCGGGGGTCATGTGCCCGCAGGCTGCCCGCAGCCCCCAGATCTTTCAGCCCCTATGTCTTTGCTCCTGTGTTCCATCTGCCCTTCTCACCCTCCCCACGCTGGCCTGTGCAAGTCTGCTCACTGCCAGGATTCAGAGTGACAGTTTCTTTCTTTCCAAGAGCCCTTTCTGACACTGCCTGGTCCCCTGGCCTGGGAACGGCGAGGCGCCCAGGCCCTGTGACCGCCCTTCCCGTCCCCTCGGGCCCCTCATGGCCAGCCACCCCTGTCCAAGCCCCAACTGGGTGCCTGGCACCACCCCCAGCCTTGAACCCGCTAGTGGCCAGGGTCACAGGGACCAGGTCTATGCGCTTCAGTTAGAACAGAGTCGGAAGAGGAGCTCCTTGTTGCCACGCAGGGGGAGTATCAGATCCCACCAGCAGGAGTACCCATCCCCCCGGCCCCCCCCCCCCCCGGGGAGCCTCACAACTTGCCTTTTGCCCTGAGAACTTAGGACCACCTGCTCCCTGATCAGCACTCAGAGATGGTTTGAGGGACGCCCAATGCAAACCGCTGATGTCACCCACTCACCCAGCCCCCTTTTTGTCAAAACTAACACTAGCCGAGCTGGCAGATGTAAAGCATCAGCTTGAGACAAGCCAGCATAGGAACACACAACAGAGCAGGATTTGGAGCGCTGGCCCCTGCACCTGCGGCCTCACTCCACCGCGCTGAGCTCAGCCGCTCGTCTCTAAGACGGACAGGTTGCTTATGCTGTGCAGGGTTGACGTGCACACGAGTTCGTGCACACTGACATGCGTGTATATCACAAAGCTGCTCAAATGTCAGTCGTTTGCTATTTTTTTCCCATGATTTTTCTCACATCTTCAACCATCTGAACCAATGCTTGCTTACTATTTTGTGTAAGTACGAAATTTTACAAACACAGCTTCATGGCAAACGATAGTACCTGCGACACCATGGATTTGATGTTCTGTTCGAATTTTTCCATACTGCATGTGGAAACAAATGTATCGGCAGCTCATATGCTATCTGATTTGAGCCAGTCATTTTGTTTAGACTTTGGGGAATGTTGCATTACTAAATCTCATTTTATGGAGGAGTTTGCTCTGGGGCACAAATAGCATGAGCTGTCCCCTCCCACTCCTCAGCGCGGTTCTTCCCAGCTTACTTTCAGTTCTGCGCACGCGGAGAGCATGGCCTCGTGTCCGGGTGGGATCCTAGGAGCGGCGAGCTCGGCTGTGCAGCAGGACTGATGGCTTTTGCTTGAAGTGGCTGGCGGGGCAGAAAAAGCCCCGAGGATGGCCCGGGGCATTCAGGAGCCGGAGCCGAGCAGCTTTGTTAGGGATGCAGGAGGAGTTCAGCAGAGAGCAGCGGAACACAGGGGACCTGGCCAGAGTCTGTCCTGGGAGCAGTTCTCAGAGCGTAGCTCCGCCTGCCCGTCCCACACTCACCGCTGCAGAGCCCGGGGCCTCCCGGAGCGGGCCCCTCCTGCCCCGGGCGCCCTCCTGCCCCGGGCCTGGACCCCACGCGTGGTTTGGTCGTGGTGGGTGCACTGGTGCTGACCACTCCAGCAAAAAGCAAAGCCCGAGAACTCAGCCCAAGCTCCAGACCGGGAGTGCAGCGTGCGCATGGGCCTGAGCTGACATCTCTCCAGGGGACGGCCGGCGGAGCAATCGCTGTCTCCGGCCCAGGAGCCGTGAGCCGCGCGGAAAGAATGTGAATGAAGACACGATTCTAAATGTGGAACCGCGGACGCTATGTGAGCCGCTCCGACATCCAGAAAAACAAGGCCGTTGTACATTCTGCAGGAGCATAAATAAAGCTGTCCTCAGGTGGCGTGCGGCGCCTTCCCCCCGGCCGTGACCCCGCTGCCCCGCTCCCGCTCCCTCTCCCGGGCCACTCCTGGAACGTAGCGGGAGCTGCCTGCCTGGCTGCGTGATGACAGTGGCCTGTCTGCCCTGGACACGCGGGGTGCTGCCGGCGTCACCTGCAGCATAGTTCTCTGTTCTGCAGCTGCAGTTCCTACAAATGCTCACAGCTGGCAGCGAGGGCAAGGCCAGGTCCTGGTTCTGGGCGTTTGAAGCTTACGGCCCTGCACAGGCCCCGAAGCCCCTGCCGATCCCCCACGGGGGACGGGGTCATCGGGCCTGCTGGCCAGGAGGCCCCAGAGCCTTTTCGCTGGTGCTCCGCCTTCGGCAGAGTCTTTGCCCTAAACCTCTGCCGGAGGCTGGTGCGTTTCCCGAGCTCAGCAACGATGCCGACGCCATGATAGTGCTGCCAGCGAAGGTGTGGAAACCCGTGCTCTGTGCCCGCCCCGCTCCGAGCTTCGCTGTAAATGCGCCTCCCAGCGCGCACTCTGCCCCTCCCGCTGGGCCATGGCGCTCCGGCCCCACGATCCCTCCCTCAGGCCGCCAGGGAACGGCCGGACGGGGCCCAATGCCGCCGAGCGCCGGTTTTGTGCCGGCGCCACCTGTGCTTTCATTCACCAAACCCTCACAGTGCCCTTGCATGATGGCTGCTGGTGCCCCATCTTTACAGAGGAGGAAACTGAGGCTGGCGGAGGTCCTGGGCGCCAACAGTGGCACTGAGGGTGTAGGCCAGGGCTCGCCTGGCTGCCTGTTGCACCCCGCCCCCAGCTAACCACTCTCCAGCCCAAGCCCAGGGAACACAGCCTCCTGCCCCCACCTGTTCTCTTTGCCTCCCTCTGGCGAGAGAACAGAGTCAGGCCGGGGCAGCTCCTTAGCGACTGGTTTGTTATGGGAACCAGGGCCCTTCTGCAGCCGGGCGTTAGCACAGTGAGACCATCCTCAGGGCTGACGGCAGGAGGGCGCCTCGCTGCAGGTGCGCCTGAAGCTCAGGCCCCTGAGCCACTGCACCCCTCCTTCAGGTGGTCTGCTCCCTCGGCTGCAGGCAATGTGTGTCCAGTGCTGAGCTCAGAGGGGCCGGATTTGCCGGGGGGGGGGGGGGGGGGGGAGGAGGTGGTCCTGTTTGCAGCTCACGTTAGAGAACAGCCCACTGGCCTAGGTAACAGACGTCTTTCCTAGGCTGCTGCTCGCCCCGCCGGACCAGCCTGGCGCCAGGAGGCGGCTGTCCAGTCAACAGAGGGTCACCGAGACCAGCGGCTCTCCTAAAGCCTCCTGTCAGGAGTCTTTGCTTAGAAGTTTAATTTAAATGAAAGAAAAAACCCAAAAAACAAAAAACAGAGCCTATGCTCTGAAAGGAAGTAAACCCAGCTTATTAAAACACCGCTGAACACTAACAAAATCAAAATGGCCAAAAAAAAAAAAAAATCAAGGTGGCCAACTGGGAGATTGAGCACCAGCTGGTCCAATGTCTACTTAAGTCAGCACTGAAGAAGGAAGCGATCTAGAACCCTGAACCAGGGGGAGGGATCTAGAACCCTGAGTCAGGAGGAGGATATAGGACCCTGAGCCAAGAGGAGGGATCTAGAACCCCGAGCCAGGAGGCGGGATCTAGAACCCTGAGCCAGGAGGCGGGATCTAGAACCCTGAGCCAGGAGGAGGGATCTAGAACCCCGAGCCAGGAGGAGGGATCTAGAACCCCCGAGTCAGGAGGAGGGATCTAGAACCCCAAGTCAGGAGGAGGAGCTAGAACCCTGAGCCAGGAGGAGGGATCTAGAACCCCGAGCCAGGAGGAGGGATCTAGAACCCTGAGCCAGGAGGAGGGATCTAGAACCCTGAGCCAGGAGGAGGGATCTAGAACCCTGAGCCAGGAGGAGGGATCTAGAACCTTGAGTCAGGAGGAGGATCTAGAACAGTGGTTCTCAACCTTTCTAATGCCGCGATCCTTTAATACAGTTCCTCATGTTGTGGTGACCCCCAACCATGAAATTATTTTTGTTGAACCTTAAGAAATTATGCCTACTGTTATGAATCTTAATGTAAATATGTGTTTTCCGATGGTCTTAGGCAACCCTGCTAGTGGTTCTCAACCTGTGGGTCGCGACCCACAGGTTGAGAACCGCTGCTGTAGAGCCTACCATCGGAAAACACAGATATTTACATTACGATTCATAACAGTAGCAAAATTACAGTTATGAAGTAGCAACGAAAATAATTTTATGGTTGGGGGTCACCACAACATGAGGAACTGTATTAAAGGGTTGCGGCATTAGAAAGGTTGAGAACCACTGATCTAGAACCTCGAGTCAGGAGGAGCTGGAGGTGTGCTCTGCTCTCTAGACTCAGGCCAGCACTGTTTTCTGTAAAAGGCTGGGGTCAGTTTCAGCTTTGCAGTTGAAACCATCTGTTTCACAGCATAGCAGCTTGGCCATGCAAAGTGGTCAGAAGATTTATGACCAATGGGCGTGGCTGTGTTCCAATCAAATTCTGTTATGGACACATTCGCATTTCATAATTTTCACATATCACAAAATAGCCTTATTTTGATTTACCCCCAACTATTTATTTATTTAATCCTCACCTGAGGATATTTTTCCATTGATTTTAGTGACAGTGGAAGAGAGGGAAAGACAGAAACATCGATGTGAGAGAAACACATTGATTGGTTGCCTCTTGCATGCATCTGACCAGGGCCTGGGATGGGGAGGAGCCTGCAACCGAGGTACGTGCCCTTGACCGGAATTGAACCCGGATCTTTCAGTCCACCAGCCGAAGCTCTATCTACTGAGCCAAACCGGCTGGAACCGATTTGATTTACCCCCAACTATTTAAATATGTGAAAACCATTCTTAGCTTAGGAGGCTGTACAAAAACAGCAGGTAGGACGAACGTGGCTCAGGGGCCCTAGTGTGCCCACCTCTCAGCCACCCTGCCCACTTCCATCACCACCGAGCCATGTGGATAGTGAGCGCTTGAAACCGGTCTAGTCTGGATTGGACTGTGCTGTACCTGTCACCCCCCCCCCCCCAGGGGTTTTAGACAGTACGTGAGATAAAGAAGGTAAAACATCTCCCAGTATTCCATACTGAATATTACATTGAATCTGTGTTGACATGATAATACTTTGGATATTTAAATAAAATATATGACTAAGAGTGTTTTCACATGTTTCTTTTTACTTTTTAAGGTGGCTACTGGCAAATTTAAAATGGCACGTGGCTCTCGCTGTGTTTCTACTGGGCAGCACGAGGCTGGCTCTCCTCCCGGACCCGGACCCTCCTCACTCCCACCGTGTCCAGGAGGCCAGTCTGCCCTGGGATCAGGCCGACGTGCTCGTGGCGAAATGGCTCAGCTCCTGAACTGCCAGCTGCTCGGAGTTCAGATATTAAGCAGGAACTTGTGTTCCGTGGGCACCGACGCTCTTATTTGCTCCTACCTTTACCTATAAAATGTCGGACCTTCAGAAATGACGCTGTCTGCTAATGAAATAAAATTGGTGACAGCTACCATTTTTCAAGCACCATCTAGACGCTGGGTTAGCTGTCTTACACACAGTGTAGAGTTTGAGTCTCACAACTGTCCTGGGAGGGAGCTATTCCTATCTCACCTCCTTGCAGAACAAGGTCAAAGAGGTGAAACCCCTTGTCACAGGCGGCAGAGTTGCTCTCAAAGTCAGGTGTCCCTGTCTCCCTAGACCGAGTTTTCTTCGTGGTGCCATGGTCGCTAAGATGCCCACGGAAACAGGCCCTTCTTGGGAGAACTGCTTCTCCCTACAGAGAGAGGTGGGGGTGGGGGCACCACGCAGAGCAGCCTGGCTGTGTGGAGAGGGCATCTTGACGCAGGGCTGGAGTGCAGAGCCCACGTGTGCCCTTTGCTGCTCCGCACCCCAGCAGCAGCCGGAGAGGAGGGCTAGCGTTTACCGTAATTGCCCCCCACCCACCTCTGACACACGTGTAGCAGGACTGTTTTGACCTCAGCGACGCACCAAGGTAACAACCGCATCTCTCACAATGGCTCCAGCTGCACTGGCCTCCTTGCTCCTTTTCAGGTATCAGCCCTCTCCTGCCTCAGGGCCTTTGCACATGCTGGCCCTCTGCTTGGAGCACTCCGACCCTGATCTTTACCCGGCTGCACCCTTTACCCCATTCAAACATTAGCACTAGTGTCACTTCCTCAGGGAGCCCTTTCCTGACCACCCCATCTAAAGACCCTCACCCCGCCACCCAGGCGTCGTCTAACACGCCATCCTGCTTGCATCCCTCCCGCCACTGACACTGCAGGAACCCTCTCACTCCTTGGATCATGGGTTGGTGCTCTCTGTGCATGCTCCCCGAATGCAAGCTCAAGAGGGCTCTACTTTGTCTGCCCTGCTCTCCCCTGCACCTAGTGTATGCCAGTGAGTGGTGGGGAGTCCTGAAGGTGGGGGCGCCTTCCTGCCTTGCATCTCTCCCTGCCATCATGGACTCAGAGTGTTGGGCTGGCTCAGAGCAGCGGTCCTGGAGCCATTGGAGGTCTGGTGCCGACAGATCGCTGGGCCCTCAGACGGTGCGTTTCTGACGCGGTCCCCGGTGGGGCTTATGCTGCTGGTACAAAGACCGCACCGAGAGAAGAAAGAGCTGCGAACAGACAGCGGGCCGACTCCATCCTCCCGCTATTGCTACAGATCATTTACTGGGAGGTGCTGCTCAGGAGCCGCTTCCTCCTCAAGTTGATACAACACATATTTCCTGCACACTCACTGCGCCTCAGGCATCTCCCATCATCCTTCCTGCATCTCCGAGGTGGGTTTATAGGGCAGGGGCTGAGGCAAGGTCAAGGAGCTGGGAGAAAGGAAGGCTGGGCTGGATTCTGGGACACTGGCACTCAGCCCGGCAGGAGGAGCGCCCCCACGCTGCCCTCTGTCTCTGAGCAGAAGCCCTCGGATGTGGGTCACGGGTGCCAGGTAGACCCAGCCCTCCGTTTCCACTTTGTATCGTGTGTTGCTTGGTGGAGCCGCCCAGAACACCAGGAGGCACAGCGGGAGAGTCTGTGTAGCTGAGCGGCTAAGATTGTGGGCTTTGGCCTCAGAGATGTAAGGTGTTCATTCCCAGACCTACCACACACAGGCTGCGAAGCCTTCGGCATATGACTTGATTTCTCTGAACTTCAGTTTGGTAGTCCCTTCTTGTGACTGTTGTAGATGCTAAAGTGAGATGATGCAGGTGCTTAGCAGGGGTAGCTCCACACAGACAGTACGGGAGGCCAACGGAGCTATTTGTCAGCCTGGTTGCCGTGGCTGTCTCGGCACTGGGAGGAGGCAAAGCAGGTCGGCAGTGACGGAAACCCCAGGGTGTGGGGTGAGGCAGCGAGCAGAGGACCGGAAGCCGGGCTGCTCCTCGTGGTGGCATGCCTGAAGCTGAGAAAGGGATCTTCTCCATCCTCGCAGTGGGTCGTGTGTGCACTTAGGTGTATTTGCTTAAATTAAAGGGAAATAATCCTATATAATAAAAGCCTAATATGCAAATTGACTGAACGGCAGAAGGACCAGTGGAATGACCAGTTGCTATGATGCCCACTGACCACCAGGGGGCAGATGCTGAATGCAGGAGCTGCCCCGAGCCCAGAGGCCCCAGGCCAGCCAAGGCGGGTGCCAGCTGGGGGGGAGCCCCCCCCTCCCCATCAACCCACCGGTTGCCCCACAGATCGGCCCTGATCACTGACCAGGCCTAGGGATCCTACGCGTGCACTGATTTTGTGCACCGGGCCTCTAGTAGAAGAATAAACCGAAAGCCAGAAGCAGTTACCCCTGGGGACAGGAGAACACAGGAGTGGGGAACCCAGCTTCTCTGCATTGTCCTGGTGTGGTAGTTTGATGTGGAGCCATGTAAGTGCCCTACGGAATAAATAAAACAATTTAAAAAGAGGTCCCTGAAAATTAAGAGCAAAATGAAACAAATGAACTTAATATGTAGGTGGCATGATTTCACAGAGGGGACTATTTCAAATGACTTTAAAACTTACTATTTTGACTCAACATCTATAAGGGCATCTACCCTAACACACAATTAACTGTAAAGGAAACGGTCAAGCTGCTCTCAGAAATAGATAGATACAAATACAGCAAATTGGTAAGTATGAGGATCTCACTAGAAAGTGTTAGAGAGATGCAAATAGAACATACAAATGGTAAGTAAAACCTGTTCTATATGACTTGACTTCTCTGAACTTCACAATGTACTTATATTTAATATCAATGTAAGGTAAAGGTATTCTAGAAAATCAAATAAAAAAGGATCAAATATAAAAAACAAGTATAAGATATACTTTATCTTAGAAAAAGAAAAGTATTTCCTACTGGAAGTTCTTGCAACAACAACCAACATAATAGCAACGAACCTCCTTCGCCCCTAGATTTTGTCTCTAAATACGATTTCTCTTCCTGACCTGGAGCAGGAACTGTGTGAGGAGAGTTGAGAAGCCCTTGTCACACCCAAAGGGAGGCCGACTAAGAAGAACCGCGTCGAAACCAAAGGACTAAGGAGCCAACTTGAAGTTTCCCGCCAGAGAGCGATGGAGCAGCGTGTCCATGAGCAGGAACGAAACCCTGGAGGGTGACGCCAGGAGCCCATAATGCTGCTGGAGGAACTCACACCGCTGACAGCCCTCGTGCCCGCTCGGAGGACGAGGAGCTCCCTGGGAAAGAGGCGCAGGTTGCGTAGCGCACGGTGCCAGGAACCGAGAGAGGGAGGAGGCAGGGTTTCTCGGATAAAGGGTAAAACTAGAATATTATCTTTCTTCAAATGTCTGACAAAATAGTAGATCAAGACGAAGATCGCCGAAGGGCCTCCTGTGGAAATACGCACTGCCCATGAAACATTCTTGCCAAAAGGCAAACCTAAATCAGAATGTGCTTCTAGCCTGGGGTCTCCCTCCCAGATCTCAGGAGCAGCAGGGAAGACGGGACTGGGAATGACTCCATGGGGAGGCTCGGCAACTCAGCAGCACCAGCAACCAATGTCTTTAACCAACAAGCCGCTGAAATGGAGGCCGAGGAGCTGCCTCATCCAAAGACACTATAGCGGCACCTCAACTCCAAGCCACTATACACTCTCTGCATTCTGATGCCAACAGCCACCGCTGGCCAACAGTGATAAGATGACTCGGGGCATGTGAACACCGCCCGGGCCTGCGGAGATAGTTAGGAATCACTGCTTAGGTCGTAGGCAGGGGTCCTCAAACTTTTTAAACAGGGGGTCAGTTCACTGTCCTTCAGACCGTTGGAGGGCCAGACTATAGTTTAAAAAAAACCTATGAACAAATTCCTATGCACACTGCATATACCTTATTTTAAAGTAAAAAAAACAAAACGGCAAAAATACCCGCATGTGGCCCGCGGGCCGTAGTTTGAGGACGCCTGATCTTAGGTCTTAGGTGTGCTAGTCGTGTGCTGACAAAGGGAGCTGGCTGTTTAGAAAGACCTACACCACTCGTTAGGAATGAAATAACATGATATGTGGGACTTACTTCTAGGTAATGAATGCAGTGTGTGGGGAAAAGGGTTGAAGTATACGAAACAAGATTTCTGAAATTGGGCATTTGTTACACTATCTTCTGAACTTTTGCATAGATTAGAAATGTTCCATAATTGTAACAAACAGAAAATTCCTTGGGGCACGATGGAGAGAAAAAGCGGGTGAGAGTGACTGAGGGCTGGGAGTCCCAGGGAAGGAGAGGGACAGTGGGGAGGGAGGGGGGAGGGGGGAAGGGGGGGCTGTGAGGGAGCGGCGGGATCTGGCCTGTCCGCCTGTCCCCGAGACTCCAGTCTGTCTGGTGACCTCACTTGGGGTTATTTGATATAAAGTGGTTTCAAGGAGGCCAGCATCCCTATGAATATTGGCAGGAACACAAAACATCAGAAACAACGTCTGATTTCAGAGGTTGGTTGACTGAGGCTATGCTTAACAAACATGAGAACAGAAGAAAACATCTACAGCAGAGGAACCACGTGAAAATGGAGTTTATATATTCACGGAAAGACAAAAAAGTAAAATGCAGTTTTGTGGGGGAAAACAAGGCCTTAAACATATCGCCAAACATTAGGTAAAGACACACCTAAACCCAAGATACTGTTTTGTAAGCAGTGTGTGCGCGCGTGTGTGCGTGTGCGTGTGTGTGCGTGTGTGTTGGTTTTGCCATTTTGGGGAAAACGGTAAAGCGTTCCCACCGAGGTGCCCGGTAGCAGGTGAAGGGAGCCCTCCTCTCCCTCAGGAGGGTACAGTTGGACCAACTCGCACAGAAACCTGAGCCGAGCAGCGCGGTGCTCCCCCTGCCTCCCGCCGGGCTGGGCGCAGGTGCGCGGCTGGCTTAGCTGTGACGCTAACACCTTGGCATGGCTGTGGGGGGGTCGGCTAAAAATACACGCTGGACTGGAGCTTCTCCAGAAAACCGAGAGGTGTCCACTTTCTCCCAAGGGCCGGGGTCACGCCCCCGTGGCCAGCGCTGCAACACGGGGACTGTGTCAGGGGCAGAGTGCTCCTTGGAAACCCGCACCCCCGAGGCCCCTGGAGGGGCACTGTCTCTGCGGGGAGCGCCAGCCCCCCGGGGCCCCAGGGAAGGCGGTGCGCACCGCGATGGATGGGCTGCCCAAGCACGTCCCTTTCATGCTACGGGCGGTGGGGAGACCCCCACCAGGAGTTAGACCCGGGTCCGCAGCCTCGGTACTTGAGTTCTGGCTGGGAAAGAATTCCGAGCCAAGACTCAAGCTACGAGAGAAGTTGATCTAGAAAGCCACAGCGATGGAAGTGAGCAGCTGCAGAAATGGAAACACGCTACAGAGGCCCAAGGAGGCCGGGCGCTTAGGAGAGCGAGCGAGGCCAGGAAAACGCATCTGTGGGGGGAAGAAGGAGCGGGGGGGAGGGGGGGTGGCGGGGGAGGGAAGGGGAGCTCCTGGGAGGGAGAGCTTGCTGGGTCCTCCTAAGTCCTAGGGCCTTTAAGAGTGGGGAGTTTAGGGAGGTCCCAGGGGTGCACCTCAATGGAAGATTCATCAGCGTCCAGGGTGCCCTTCAGGGTGCCGGTCACTGAGGGGTCGGATTAGTCAGCGCAGCGGGCCCTGAGCGCAGCCAGGCATTGCTTGTTGGTTTTGCTGCTTCTATGGGCCTCGAGCTGAAGACAACTGAGGCCTAGAAGTGAGCTCTAGGGAGGACAGGTTTGGGGGCTGGGGTCCGAATGGCATGACCAGTGATATGAAAGGTCAGGGGTCCGAACTGCAGGAGCAGCGGTATCCTAGGGGCGGAGCGGTCACGCTGGGGCGAGGTCCTTGTTTCCCAGGTTTGCCTGTTGCTAGGCGCCCGGGGCTTTCTGCCCTGGTGACTGCACCTGCCGTGGTCCTTGCTCTGCTCACATCTGTCTAACTGCCTCCACAGTCCCCTCAGAGCTCTGGCCTCCCGTGGGGAAGCGGGATCTCCAGACACCTCCCTGCACATCGGCGCCCCTAGAGGAGGCCCCGTCTCACTCCTTGTCCAGAGTCCGGGCTCGGAGTGGGACAGACCGCCCAGCGGGTTGGACTGCGACCGGCTCAGGTGCCTGCCGAGGCTGGAACAGACCCAGCGCCTTCTCCGATGAGCAGCTTGCAAGTCACCTTCTCTCCAGGTTTGCTCTCTGACGTCCAAGTCCCAACGCCCCGAGATTAGCTCTGCTTCTGGAGGCCAGACTTCAGGGAGCCGAGACGGTCACATGCCCCCTGGGCACCCGAGAGCCGCGTGCCAGCGGCAGGAAGGGTGCTGTCTGGTTGGCAGAGGGCTCATCATCACCTTGGGGGCACTCCTTCCATGGAGCCTGAGGAGGGCGCGGAGCCTCGCCGCCCTCCACTTCCCAGCAGAGGGAGCAGGGCCTGGGGACTCACGGAGTCACAGCCCATAAGAGAGCCAGTGCCAGCCTCACCCAGGTGCCCAACATGAGAGCAGGGCTTTCTGGCTGGTTCCCGGCCTCCCTGCAGGGACCAGCACATGCCTCTGCTTACACATCCCTGGCTCTCCGCTCTGGACCTCGGATTTGCCCAGTGCAGCCCACACCAGAGGGGGCCAAAAAGCTGCAGGAGGGTATTATTCTAAAACAGGGGTCCTCAAACTTTTTGAACAGGGGGCCAGTTCACTGTCCCTCAGACCGTTGGAGGGCCGGACTATAGTTTAAAAAAAACTATGAACAAATTCCTATGCACACTGCACATACCTTATTTTGAAGTAAAAAAACAAAACGGCAGAAACACCCGCATGTGGCCCGCGGGCCGTAGTTTGAGGACGCCTGTTCTAAAATAATCTGGATTGGGTAGCAGCGTAAAAACCAAGAGATTTTGTGGTAATAGCAGCATTTCTGGCTCCGCTAGTAGAAGGTGGGGTACCACGGGGTGGCATCCTGCTTGGGGACAGGAGCAGGGCTGAGGCTGTGGCTTCAGACAGGACACACCCTTTGCTGCCGCCAGCTCATTTCACTCTGTGCGTAAGCGCCAGGACTTCGGACTTCGGACTTGCAGTTCATTCTAAGCGGGGCGGTGAGGCTGCTAAAGAGGCATAGCTGGTCACAACAAAGCTGACCCATCTCAATGTCTCCCTCTAGCCAGTTGGGGGGCTGCACCCTGAACCCGGGGCCCCGCCACCCTCCGTGCCATTGGATACCCTCAGACACTTGGAGAAGTGGGTGCCATGTTGAGCTGAGCCGAGCCTTGGAGGGGCATCAACCAGGAGGCACTCTGCTGGCATTAATACGGCACCAGGCTTATCTATAGAAACATTACCTGCTGTGAGCAGATATGTCTTCGTGAAATATGAAATCCACCCAAATTTATTAAAACCGCCGGCACAGTGGGGACTCAAGCCGAGCAGCTCTCCATTAGAGCCTCGTTATTACGATGGCATTATTTATTTATATCCTAGCCCAAGACAGACATGATGTAATCCAGTAATTAAGACTGTTATGATTGAATATTTATTAAGCACCTACAATAAGCCAGTCACTGATCCACATAAAATGAGTCTTTACCCTCAAGAGCCCCCATCTCGATGCCATGGGGAGCTCAGTGTCCCTCACGGGAGTGGGGGGAGTTTAATGGGTTCTGTCTTCCCTGAGCAAGCCTGAGAAATGACACTGATCAAAAATTGGACCCAGTTTAGTGTCGCTGTTCAATCCGAATGAAATGAAAACAATCCATCGCTGGCTTAGAAAGGAGATGGGCTCGCAGAGGCCTGTGCCCGCAAATGCCCGCCCTGAGGAGCCAGGTCTCCCAGAAGCCAGCGTGGTCAGGGCCACGACTCCCTGGGTCCCCGGGCAAAAGGCGCGGGCAGCTTGCTCTGCTGTGTGAACTCACCCCCAGGCCCAGGTGGTGGTTCGTCTGTACGTCTCGGAAAATTGGCGCTGCTCTGACGGGTCACAAGCCCAGACTTGCTGGGTCCCTGCTGTGCCAGGGCGGGGGCTGCGCAGGGCACACACAGCCTCCCTGAGGCACCTGCCCAGACCCGACCCCGCAGGGAGCTTTCTCCTCCTGCCCGCTCCACGGCTCCCAACACCGGGGAGAGCCGGCTTCCTCCCTCTGGCTCTCGGCCAGGCCTCTTCCTTCGTTGCCCACCGGCTGCTCCTCCCGTGAAGGACCCGCTGGGCCTGAGCTCAGCAGGTGGAGCCCGTGCCCCAGGCCTGGCAGCTGCTCGTACAGCGAGAGGAGAGGAGTGAGTGAGAACCCGAAGGGGTCGTGGGTGAAACGCAGTCGTGAATGTGTGCCCGGCGTGGGCACAGGAACTTCCGTGACCAGCTCTCTTCAGTTACCACCCCCCAGCACATCATTTCTGGGTTTTGAAAGAGCATGGAACGGCCCTGGGCTCCCTGGCGCCGCCGCGGGAGGTGTTTTGAAAACAGACACCTGCAGGCCATGCTTCTCTCAGCACGAACCGGCTCCTACGTTGGTTCCGATAAAATCTGCTTTGTCAGGGAGGGACTCTGTGCGTTCCCACCAAATATCAGCCTTTATCAACATTGTAATTTTTAAAATTTGCGGGCAAGTACATATTGCATAAGATGTGCCATTTTAACCGTTTTTAAGTGTACAATTCCATGGCATTAAGTACATTCATGTTGTCAGCAACCATCTCCACCATCATCTTAGACCTTTTCATCTTCCAAACTGAAACTGTGCACATTAAGCATAACTCCCCACCCGCCTCCCTCCGCCCCTGGCCACCAGCATTCTGCTTTCTACCTCCATGAATGTGACCAGTGGAACCACAGTATTTGTCCTTTTATGACTGGCTTATGGCACTGAACATAACATCCTCCAGGTTCATCCATGTTGTGCCATGTGCCAGAATTTCTTTCCTTTTTGAGGCTGAATACTGTTCCACTTCAGGTAGCCGTTCATTTAGCAGTGGGCACTGGGGTTGCTTCCGCCTTTGGCTCTGTGCGTAGTACTGCTGTGAACATGGTTGTACAGACGTCTGTTCAGACCCCGCGTTCAGCCTTGTGGGTCTGAGGCAGGAGTGGAATTGCTGGGTCACGTGGCGGTTCCAGTTTAACTTTGGAGGAAGTGCCCCACTGTTTCCATATTGCCTGCACCAACTGAAGGTTCCAATTCCCCCACATCCCCGTCACAACTTGTTCTTTTCTTTTTAAAAAAATAGTGGCCATTTTAATGGATGTGAGGTAGTCTCTTATGCAGTTGTGATTTATATTTCCCTTTTTAAAAAATTACCTTTTTGTTGAAAGTATTACAGATGTCCCTTCCCCCGCCATTGACCTCCCCCCTCCCCAGGCCTTCACCACACTATAGTCTGTGTCCATGGATTATGCATATATTTCCCTAATGATTAATGCTGTTGAGCAGAGTTTAAAAATTTTAAAAAGGCATCCAAACATCACTCAGTGAGGTTTCATTTTAAATGAGAGTCTTCGTATGGAACGTGCCAGAGGCCTGTAGCTACAGTTGTGGACAGGCATGCGGATGGCGAAGGGTTGCCAGCTATGCCCTTCCCTTTAACACAGGCCAGCTGTGCCCTGTGGCCACGTGGAGCATTACACCCGGCAATGCTGGGTCCCATCCCCTACGGGTCGTGTCTGGTTTAATTCGTCCGAGGAGACGCTGAGCCAGACACAGGGGAGGCTATAAGCTTCCCGGGTAAATCTGATGTGCAGGTGCTTGGGAACCGCTGCCTCCAGCGGTGCTCGTGTTTCCTGGGGGCAGGGGACCTTCGGGGCCGGAGGGGGACGTGGTCCAGGTAAGAGTGGAGGCGCACGCTGCCTCGGAAGCCTCCTCCTGCCGCTGGTGGGAGCACACACGGAGGCCCGCCACGGGCTCCTTTCTTCTCGGACGATGGCCTGATGCCACCAGACCCCCCAGGGCTGGCTCTCGGGCCACACGAGGTCCTCAGGACCAGGCTGCAGGACACAGAAAAGATGATGCCACTTGTTATCCGCGTCCCCCCTTGGAGGAGACATGGACCGTTCAATTTCGCCTAAAATTTTTGCGATCTGGAACTAGTGGTTACACTGCAATGTTCCCCAGCATCTCTGACGGTAGGCCCGGTCTGGAGGCTGCTCCAATACAGACGACCAGGCCTCTCCCTGGAACTTCTAACTCGGTAAGACGGTTGGTGCCCAAGCCTCTGCTTTGTATTATTTTTAACAAACACCCAGAAGATATTGTCTGGAGTTAGGCAACACTGTCTTGAAGTGTGAGAGTGACGGGGGGCGCCCAGGGCTGTAGACCCTCCTCTGCATCATGATAACGCCTCTCACCACGGCCACGCCACTCTTAGCCAGATGACCGCCAAGCCTGGCCCCTGACCTCGGCACTGGCATCTTGGGGCTTGTTAGAAAGGCATAGCCCTAGGCTCTGCTGAAGCAGAGAGGGGGTGGGCCCAGGAAGCTGTGTTTACACGCCCTGCAGGGCTCCTCCTGCAGCCTCTGCTCTTGACAGAGCATTTTCACCAGGTGGGAAGCCAAGGCCAGAGGAACAGCATGACTTTTCCCAAGTCAGACAGTGGACAAGGGCAGGGCTGAATCCAGGACCTCTTCCCCCGCACACGCCCACTCAGCAGGGCTTCTTCCCCGGAGGTACAGGGGATGTAAGACAGGCCTGGAGCCTGGGTATTCAGGAGGTTCTTATTCCTGATTCGCACTTCACTGCAAGCGATGTGGAAAGTCAAGAATGGATGGAATGAAACATATGCCATATGGATATGCCTTTCACATAACTTAGAAAATATTTGGCCAATAAACACATAAACACTCCCCTTCTAAAGAATACTCTCCTCCTTAAGCAAACAGCCTTACCAGTTCAGGTCTAGATTTCTAAATTACACTAAAGGGGGAAAAACAAAGGCATGCTGAATTAGGCAAGTAATATATAAATATGCTGTCACCACCCAGGGCATTAGTGAGAACCAGAAAACAGGACTGCCAAAGATCATAGTTTTAATTTGGAGCAAGATCAAGCCACCAGACCCAGGCCGCACCCTTCAGGGACTATTTTAAAAGAGATTGCTACTGAAATGCCAGGTCAGCCTGCATGAAGAGGAAACGGCCAGAGCAGCTGGGCTTGAAAGAGGAGGAAGATGTCCAGGCGGAGCTGTGACCTCAGGGAATTTTCCACCTCCTGAAATGAAGATTGGCCATGCCTCCAAACCCCTCCCAAACCCTCTACATATAGGGGGATTGTAAGTACAGCAAAAGCAGTCTTAAGAGTGAAATTCATAGCAATACAGGCCTACCTCAAGAAACAAGAAAAATATCAAATAAACAATCCAATCTTATACCTAAAGGAACTAGAAAAGAAAAACAAATAAAGCTAAAATGAGTAGAAGGAAGGAAATAATAAAGATCAGAAGAGAAATAAACAAAATAGAATCTAAAAAATATGAAAGATCAATGAAACCAAGAGTTGGTTCTTTGAAAAGATAAATAAGACTGTTAAACCTTTAACCAGATTCATCAAGAAAAAAGGAGAGAAGACCCAAATAAATAAAATCAGAAAAGAAAGAAGAAAAGTGACAATTGATACCATAGGAATACAAAAGACTATAAGAAAATATTACAAAAAATGTATATGTCAACAAATGGGACAATCTGGAAGAAATGGATAAATTTGTAGAAAGATACAATCTTCCAAGACTGAATCAAGAAGAAACAGAAAATATGAACCGATGAATTACATTCAACAAAATCAATTCAGTATTAAAGATCTCCCGACAAATCAGATGGCTTCACAAGTGAATTTTACCAAACATTCAAGAAAAAAATAATACCTATTGTTCTCAAACTACTCCAAAAAATTCAAAGGAGGGAAAACTTACAAGCTCTTTTATGAGGCCAACATTATCTTGATTCCAAAACCAGATAAAAACACTAAAAGAAATAAAATTATAGGCCAATATCCTTGGTAAACATAAATGCAAAAATCCTCAACAAAATATTAGCAAACCAAATTCAACAATACATTAAGAGGATCATATATCATGATCAAGTGGGATTTATACCTGAGATGCAAGGTTGGTTCAATAACCACAAATCAGTTAATGTGGTACAATATGATCATATCAATAGACTAAGGAAAAAATATTTGACAAAATCCAGTCCCCATCCTATCTAATAATAGAGTAATATGCAAATTAACCATCACTCCGCGACAAAATGGCGGCCCCCATAGCCACAAGATGGCTGCGCCCAGTCACCTCAGAGCGGGGAAAGCAGGGAATGGCGGCTTCTGGATCGCGGCAGCCAGGAAGCCCCAGGCCCTGCAGACAGAGCGGGGAAAGCAGGGCATGGCGGCTTCCGGATCACGGGCACCCGGGAAGCCCCAGGCCCTGCAGACAGAGTGGGGAAAGCAGGGCATGGCGGCTTCCTGATCGCGGCAGCCGGGAAGCCCCAGGCCCTGCAGACAGAGCGGGGAAAGCAGGGCATGGCGGCTTCCTGATCGCGGGCAGCCGGGAAGCCCCAGGCCCTGCAGACAGAGCGGGGAGAGCAGGGCATGGCGGCTTCCTGATCGTTGCCTCAGGCCCTGCAGACAGAGCCCCGAGAGGAGGGCATGGCGGCTTCCTTAGCACTGCGGCAGAGGGGAAGCCCTAGGCCTGCAGACAGAGCCCATAGAGCAGGGCATGGTGGCTTTCTTAGAGCAGAGGTGGCGGGAACACCCCAGGTCCAGCAGACAGAGCCCAGAAAGCAGGGCTTGGGGGCTTCCTTAGCAAGATGACAGTGGGAACACCCCCAGGCCCTGCAGACAGAGCCCGGACAACAGGGCATTGGGGCTTCCTTAGTGTGTCCGTGTTGGCGAAGCCCCCAGGCCTGGCAGACAGAGCACACTGCAGGGCATTGGGGCTTCCTTTGCATGGCACATGGCAGCAGCAGGCAGAGAGTAGACAGCAGGGCATGGGGACTTCATCTCCATGGCTGCAGGGAAACCTCCAGGCCCTGCAGAGAGCAGAGAACCATGGGGAGTGGGCCTAAGCCATCAGTAGGACAACCCTGAGAGCTCCTGGATTGTAGAGGGTGCAGGTTGGGCTGAGGGACCTCCGTGCACGAATTTCGTGCACCGGGCCTCTAGTTAATGATAAAAACTCTCAGCAAAGTGGGAATAGAAAGAATATACTACAACATAATAAAGACCACATTATGACAAACCCACAGCTAACATCATCTCGGTGGGGAAAAACTGAAAGTGTTTCCATTAAAATCAGGAACAAGACAAGGATGTGCACTTTCACCACTTTTATCCAACAGAGTATTGGAAGTTCTAGCCACAGCAACCAGATAAGAAAAAATAAAAGTCATCCAAATTGGAAAGGAGGAAGTAAACTGCCATTATTTGTAGATGACATGATACTGTATATGGAGAATCCTAAAGATTACACAAAAACACTATTAGAACTGATAAATTCAGTAAAGTAGCAGGATACAAATTAAATATTAAAAAATTGGTTGTATTTTAACACACCAATAATGAACTATCAGAAAGAGAAAATAAGAAAACAATACCATTTACAATTGCATCAAAAAATACCTAGGAATAAATTTAAACAAGGAGGTAAAAGACCTGTACTCAGAACATTACAAGACATTAACATAAAATTGAAGAAGATACAAATAAATGGAAGCATGTACTGTGCTCATGAATAAGAAGAATTAACATTGTTAAAAATGTTCATATTGCTCCCCAAAATCTATTGATTCAATGTACTTCCTATTAAAATACCAATGGCATTTTTCAACCTAGCTGGTTTGGCTCAGTGGATAGAGCGTCAGCCTGCATACTGAAGGGTCCTGGGTTCGATTCTGGTAAAGGGCACATGCCTGGGTTTCAGGCACGATCCCCAGTAGGGGGTGTGCAGGAGGCAGCCGATCAATGATTTTCTCTCATCATTGATATTTCTCTCTCTCCCTCTCCCTTCCTCTCTGAAATCAATAAAAATATATTAAAAAAATACCAATGGCATTTTTCACAGAACTAGAACAAATTATCCAAAAATTTATATGAAACCACAAAAGACTCCTATAGCCACAGCAATCTTGAGAAAAAAGGACAAAATTAGAGGTATCATGCTATCTAATGTCAAACTGTAGTACAAAGCTATAGTAATCAGAACAGCATGGTACTGGCATAAAAACAGACACACAGATCAATGGAACAGAATAGAGAACGCAGAAATAAACCCACACCTTATGGCCAATTAATATTTGACAAAGGAGACAATAGCATACAATGGGGTAAAGGCAGTCTATTCAATAAATGGTGTTTGAAAAAATTGGACAGATACAGGCAAAAACATGAAAGTAGACCACCCTCTTAAACCATACACAAGAATAAATTCAAAGTAATTAAAGACTTAAATGTAAGATTTGAAAACATTAAACTCCTAGAAGAAAATATAGGCAGTAAAATCTCAGACATTTCTCTTAGCAATATATATTTTTTCTAACATATCTCCTTGGGCAAGGGAAACAAAAGAAAAAAGAAACAAATGGGACCACATCAAACTAAAAAGTTTTGCACAACAAAGGAAACAATCAACAAAATGAAAAGACAACCACTGAATGCGAGAACATATTTGCCAATGATACATCTGATAAGGGGTTAATATCCAAAATTTATAAAGAACTCAGACAACTCAGCAACCCAAAACAGACAATCCAATTAAAAAGTGGGCAGAGGACCTGAAAAGACATTTCTCCAAAGAGGACATACAGATGGCCAACAGACATATGAAAACATGCTCAGCATCATTAATCATCGGAGAAATGCAAATTAAAACTATGTTGAG
>NC_137087.1:6430851-6535851 GCF_951640355.1 Cnephaeus nilssonii | reverse complement strand
CATCTGGACAATTTTATAACCTTGATTTCTCATTAAATATTACAACAAAAACATTTCCATTTTGTAATAAATTCTTCTAAACATTATTTTTAATGGCTTACTATTCCACATGATGTAATTTCGATGCATTTGGCTCCTTAGAAAATGCTACCACAATGGTGTACTAGTATAGGGTAAGACTTTTATTACGCTTATTGCCTCAAGCTGCCTTTGCAGATGTAATTACTGGGTGGAGATGCACATGACTGAGCTCTACTGCCCAGTTGTTTCCTTCTGCCACCAGCGACGAGTGAGCCTGCCCGTCGGACCCTCTGTGGCAGCACTGGTTGTTCCTTCTCTGTGGCTCATTGCTGTGGGAACTGTGGGAATGGGGCCTCCAGTGCACAGCAACAGCCCTGTGATGGCTGAGGCCAGGTGTGGAGTGCCACATGGACAAACGGAGAGGGCAGGAATCTTTCCAGCCACGCCCGGGTGGGGGTGGGGCAACCCTCCTGTTAGCAGCGGGACCAGAGGGAACACACTCCATGAGCACAGGCCCTCAGCTACTCTTTAAAATTTTATTTTATTTTTTAAAATATATATTTTTTATTGTTGACAGTATTACAGATGTCTTCCATTTTACCCCCCTTCCCCTCCTTCTCCCAGGCCCTGCCCCCCCCCTCCCCGCCCCGAGGTCTTCATCACCCTGTTGCCCATGTCCATGGACTTTGCATGTAAGTTCTTTGGCTTATCTCTCCTGGTTCCCTGGCTCCCACATGGGGGTATGTCAGTCTGTTCCTGCTTCGGATCTTATTTTGTTGGTCAATTCATTTTGTTCATTATATTCCACAAATAAGTGAGATCATGTGATATTTGTCTTTCTCCAAATGGCTTATTTCACTTTAGCATAATAGTCTCCAGGTCCACCCATGCTGTTCCAGAGGGTAAGAGATCCCTCTTTTTCATTGCTGCATAGTATTCCATAGCATAAATGTCCCACAGCTTTTTGTCCACTCATCTCCTGATGGCCACTTGGGCTGTTTCCAAGTCTTAGCTATTGTAAATAATGCTGCTATGAACATAGGGGTGCATACATTCTTTCTGGTGTTTCCAGTTTTTAGAATATGTTCCCAGATGTGGGATTGCTGGGTCAAAAGGAAGTTCCATTTTTAATTTTTTGAGGAAACTCCATACTGTTCTCCACAGTGGCTGCTCCAGTCTGCATTCCCACCAGCAGTGCATGAGGGTTCCCTTTTCTCCACATCTTCGCCAGCACTTGTCATTTGTTGATTTATTAATGATAGCCATTCTGACAGGTGTGAGGTGATACCTCCTTGGGGTTTTAATTTGCATCTCTCTGATGATTAGTGATGCTGAGCATCTTTTCATTTGTCTCTTGGCCATCTGTATGTCCTCTTGGGAGAAGTGTCTATTCAGGTCCAATTTTAATTGGGTGTTTGGCTTCCTTTTGTTGAGTTTAATGAGTACTTTATGTATTTTGGATATTAACCCTTTGTCAGATGTATCATTGCCCAATATGTTCTCCCACCCAGGGGCTCCCTTTTCGTTTTGATGGTGGTTTCTTTGCTGGGCAGACGCTTTATGGTTTGATGTCGTCCCATTTGTTTGTTTTCTCCTTAGTTTCTCTTGCCCTAGGCGATGTGTCGGAAACATTCTGTTAGGTGAGAAGGCTGAGGTTTTACTGCCCGCGTTTTCTCCTAACAGGCCGCCCAGGGCAGGGCAAGGCTTGGGGTGTGATGCGGGAGCCCGGGGTTGGCATCCCTTCTCTGCGGAGCCCTGGCTGCCTGGCTGTGGGCTCCATGCTATCTCCGAGTCTCTGTTTCCTTTCACACCCAGAGGAATGACCCGGCAGGACAGCTCCCGGTGGGCTCTCCCTGCTTCCCTTTGCTTCACTCCCAACCCCGCAGCAGCCGCCAGGTCCCAGCTCCAGGCTGAGGCCGCCCAGAGCAGAGCCTCTGTCCGCTGGGAAGGAAGCTGGCCCCGTGGTGAGCCCTGCTGGCTGCCCGGGCTCTGGCCACTCTGTCCCAGCTGCGCCAGCGCAGCGCACAGGCGGGTGTGGCCGGACCATGCAGCGCTTTGCGGGGTGAGCATCTGGAGCCGCCTTCCATCACTCTCCTTCCTCAGCTTTGGGATGAGATCACGAAGTGCAGGCTGGTAATTGTACAGGAAAATGAGGCTCTTGTAAAATCGGGGCTCAGGTGCTCCTGGTAGCCGGTAGCCATGCGGGGCTGCTGACAGGCGGGCAGGCTCTAGCCGATGTCCTGACACTTCAAAGAGCGAGTGAGACAGCTTCTGGGAGCTGAGCACCACCAGCCTCCCCCCCCCACCCCGATTTTCGTGGACCCGGTAACACGGCGAAGCAGAGCGGGAGTATCGGAGTGTCTGCTGAAAGCCTGGTGGAGACCCGGGTCCCCTCTCTCTGACGCTGCACTGGGTTCTTATCTGGAGGATGGGGATAGCGACCAGCCCTGCCTGTGGGATGATGAGGATGGAGGGGAGGGGAGAGCAAGGACGACGTCTATGGTGCTGCATCCCGTTATATTTCATCGGATATTTTCACAGACGCCCTGAGGGGGAGCACCATCTCTGGGATGGGATCCCTGAGCCCCCGAGCCCCCTTCCCAGCACAGACCCCCGGGAAGCGGCAGTGTGGGAGCCGAGCCTGGCTCTGTGGTCTCGGCGGCCAGCACACCCCCGGGCCAGCACACCCCCCTCCCCGGCCTGAACTTCCTCCTGCTCAGATGGAGCCCCTGGCCAACCACCAACCCTCCCTACACTGTAAGCAAAGTTGTTTGGGGAGTGGGCACTTCCGCCAGCATTCAGCAGGCTTGCCGCTGGCGTGGCACAGGTGGGAGTTCTCTCTGCCACCCCCTTAGTGGCTCTGCTTCTGATAACATCTTAGGTGGAGCAGGTAGCAAATCTATGGGGGACTGTGGCAGCGCTGTCCCGGGTTTCCCCACTCAGCATCAGACTGCGACTTCACAGCCAAGCTCAGTTATGGGGTACAAACTTCGTTCTCAGGGGTCTCATCGTCCTCCCCACTGTAGTTTAGGCACAGGGACAGACCCCCTGGAGAAAGACAAGCGGGGAGCAGTGGGGCTGGAGACGAAGTTTCTGGCTGCTTAGCCCCAGGGCGTGGGAAGCAGCCGTAGCAGGCCGGGAAGCGCCGCGTCATCATACCTGCAGCATCGGCGCGGGCAGCCTTGGGTCTCTGAGCTGCAGTGGCCTCAGGTGTGAGAAGGCGCGTGTAACTGCATCCCCCTCTCTGGCGAACAGAGGACAGTGAGGGTGTGGGGCTCGGTGAGGCGAAGCTCCCATCAGCCCGCACGCTGCTCTGAGCATCTCCGTGTGCGGGGATGTGGGGCCCAGAGGAGTGATGGGCTCAAGGGCAGCGCAGGCAGCAGAGCCACACGTTTACGGCGCCAGAGTTGCCACAGCCTGTCTGATGCTCCATCCGCCCTTCTCACCAGGCGCTGGCCATTGTACTGTTCTCTGGTTTACTGGTCTGAAAATTCTTAAGGAGGGACCTGGAGGCGGAGGGCTTGCTGGGCCTGGGCAGGGATGAGGGAGGGGCTCGCCCCTGGAGCTGCTGGGCAGGGCTGCTGCAGGTCCCCCCTGAGCACTCGGAGCATCCTCTGCACCAGCAGCAGCGCTGGGCTTGTGCAGCTCGCAGCCTGGGCGGTGGAATGCAGTCTCCCCCCCCCCCCGCCCCCGCCCTGCAACCCCCTGCCATCAAGGCCGTTGGTCCCCAAGGCCACCCTGGGGATACAGGGACCCCAGCAGTATCTTTGAGCCCGTTAGGAAGTTTCTGCAGATGCACACGTGCAGTGGCTGTTCTATTGCTGGCCGGTTAGGGGGCTTGCGAGGTCAGCTGACAGTCACAGGTGGCCACGCTGGGCAGCGCGCGGGCCGGCGGGAGAGGACCGAGGTGCACAAGATGACGACATGGGCCCAGAAGCCTCCCGGCCCCATCCTTTATCTCATGTTGAAACTTCGCCCAGGACATCTTGCAGGGGCCATGGGGCAGGTCCCGGTCATAAAGGCCTGCTCCTCAGGGACAGCAGGAGGTGCCAGCTCCCAGCCTTGAGATGACTGCCCCCCGCGTGCACGTGCGTGTGCTAAGCGGCGCTATGCGTGTAAAGCACTGCAGCTCTCGGGTGGGCGGCGAGAGGGTTAGGATAGCGAGGGGGGCCTGTGGGCATGCCTGCAGGAGGAGGAGGCACTGCCGGCTGGCGGTCAGGGAGGGAAAGGGATTCCTCGGGGCCTCAGGGCCGCGTCAGGCACCTTCACCTGGGAACCAGGTTCCATACTCACCACCTTCGGCGGCCGACGCTGAGGCTCCGCTCGCATCAGGCCCCGCGGCGGGCGAGCCCTGCTCCCTGTGGGTGGCATGTGGCTGCCATACGGCCATCACTGTGTTAACTGAGTTTGAAGGCCGGGACCCGCTGGAATATATTGCCACATTAATAACTCCAGAACATTGCAGGCAGTGTTGAAATAGTAAATTAGGACACGACGGGCTATATATTCAGGGCAGAGCGCTGAAGTGCCATTTTATTACATGTGCCATGGAATTAAAGGCTTAATTTTCTTTTAAAAGATGGCGATGCATCATTTCCTGCAGCCAGGTAAAAACAGTTAGCAGAAATGATTTAGCCTTCACTCCATTTAAAAGGAGGAAGCCGGGACCCCGGGATCTCGCGCTCTGTTATTTATCTCTGCCTGGAGGGCACTTGCGAGTTTGATCCGTCATTCTGACTTGAAGGACACAGCCGAGCCGGGGTGAGGTCGGGATGGAGCCCTGGCTGTCTCTGTGGGTTAGGGGTGTGGCTTCCTGAGCAAGACCCCAAGGCAGCCAGGCTGCGTCCCCGCTCAGGCTCGGCCACAGGCTGCCTCTGTGACCGGCAACCATTCCCGGTGCCTGGTGTTGTCACCAACAAAATGGACTGCTCACGGGGCTGCTGCAAGAGTCACATGAGACGCAGGTAGAAAGTGGCGCCCCTGGCCGGTGTGGCTCAGTGGATAGTTGGCCTGCGGACTGAAGGATCCCAGGTTCGGTTCCGGACAAGGGAATGTACCTCAGTTGCAGGCTCCTCCCAGGCCCAGGCCCTGGTTGGGGTGTGTGCAGGAAGCAACCAATCTATATGCTTCTCTCATATCAATATTTCTTTCTGTCCTTCCTTCTCTCTTCCACTTTCTCAAAAAAAATTAATGGAAAAATAGCCTCAGGTGAAGATTTAAAAAAAGAGAAAGAAAGTGCGTCTCCCGTGGCTCTCGCACAATTGTGATACTAGGGTCCCTGGCCTGCACCCTCTCACAATCCGGGACCCCTCAGGGGATATAGGATAGCCGGTTTCAGCCCGATCCCCGCAGGCCCGATCCAGACAGGAGGGAGCCCAATCCTGTGCATTGAGCGTCTGTCCCCTGGTGGTCAGTGCACGTCACTTAGGCTTTTATATATATAGACTAGAGGCCCAGTGTATGAAATTCATGCCTGGGTGGGGGTGGTCCTTCAGTCTGGCCTGCACCTTCTCCAATCTGGGACCCCTCGGGGGATGTCCGGCAGTTGGACATCCCTCTCACAATCCGGGACTGCTGGCTCTTAACTGCTCACCTGCCTGATCACCCCTAACCATTCTGCCTGCCTGCCTGATCACCCCTAACTGCTCCCCTGCCAGCCTGATCGCCCCTAACCACCTCTGCCTCGGTCCCCCCCACCGTGGCTTTGTCCGGAAGGATGACCAAAAGATGTCTGATCTAATTAGCATATTACTCTTTTATTAGTATAGACTAGAGGCCCGGTGCACGAAATTCATGCACCGGGGGAGGGGGTCTCCTCAGCCCAGCCTGCACCCTCTCCAATCCGGGACCCTTTGGGGAATGTCCAATTGCTGGTTTTGGCCTGATCCCAGGGATCGGGCTGAAACCAGCACTTGGACATCCCTCTCACAATCTGGGACTACTGGCTCCTAACTTCTCACCTGCCTGCCTACCTGATCACCCCTAACTGCCCCCCCCCACCAGCCTGATCACCCCTAACTGCCTCTGCTTGCCAGCCTGATTGCCCCTAACTGCCCCCTGCTGACCTGATCACCCCAACTGCCCCCTGCCAGCCTGGTTACCCCTAACTGCCCCCCCCCACCAGCCTGGTCACCCCTTAGTGCCCCCCCCTGCCAGCCTGGTTGCTCCCAACTTCCCCCCTCTGCTGGCCTGGTCACCCCTCACTGCCCCTTCTGCCAGCCTGGTTGCCCCCTACTGCCCTCCCCCCCTGCCAGCTTGGTCCCCCCTTCACTGTCCCTCCGTGCCAGCCTGGTCACCCCACGCAGCCTGCTGTTCAGTCATTTGGTCATCCCTCACTAACCCCCCTGCCGGCTTGGTCACCCCATGCACGCAGCCTGCTGGTCAGTCGTTTGGTCATCCCTCGCTAACCCCCCTGCCGGCTTGGTCACCCCATGCACGCAGCCTGCTGGTCAGTCGTTTGGTCATCCCTCGCTAACCCCCTTGCCAGCCTTGTTGCCCCATGCAGCCTGCTGCTTAATTGTTACTGTAAGGGCATCGTGACCAATTTGCATATTACCCTTTTATTAGTATAGATTAGTCAGCTCAAACAGCCATAACAAAATATCATAAGTGTGGCTTAAACAACAGAAATGTATTTTTCTCAGAGTTCTGGAGGCTGGAATTTGGGGTCAGGGTACCAGCATAATATCATCCCATACACCAGAAAGTGGTGGATCGATTGCCAGTCAGGGCACATGCCCAGGTTGCAGATTCAATACCCAGTCCAGTGAGTGCAGGAAACAACAGAACAATGTTTTTCTCTCTCTCCCTTCTTCTCTCTCAGATCAATTAAAATGAATGATAAATAAATAATGTTCTCTAAGTATGGTTTTAACAGGAGACATTAGTGATCTATGAAGTGAAAAACTAGTTATAACACATATATACAGCATGACCCCATTAAAAAATATTTATTGATTTCAGAGGAAGGGAGAAAGAGAGATAGAAACATCAATGATGAGAATCATTGATTAGTTGGCTCCTGCACACCCCTACTGAGGATCAAGCCCAAAATTTTACCAGGAATCATATCATGACCTCCTGGTTCATAGGTCGATACTCAACCACTGAGCCCCACCAGCCGGGCCCCATTTTTATCAATACCAGGCACATGAGGTACACTGGCAAGATCTCACTCCTAGACGAAAGTCTGAAATTGCCCAAACTCCTTTGCAGCTAGGTTTCTGGATATGAATTCGTTTCTGCCAATTGGATGCACTTGCACAATATTTTGAAGGCAGAAGTGGGGCGGAGACATGTTCCCGCAGTTTGGGCTGTTTGCTGCTGGTGTTCATGTTTGCAGAGATGTGGAGGTTTTCTGCAGCGAAATCCAGGCTGTGCACAGGCAGTTGTGGCAGAGGCAGTGCCCAGTGACCTGTTTTGTGGGAGCTGGAGGGCACTTGTGGGGGCAGCAGTTTCCTGATCCCCGGGTCACAGCTGTGCCAGAGTGTCCTAGAATTCAGTTGTGGCAGCTCCTCCTGCTGGACAGGGAGTCTTTCCTGGGGGCCCAGCCTAATACCCACTCTTCCAGCTCTCCGATGATTTCCCAAGCACCAATTCCATGTGCTAAATTCTTTCCCGCCTAAAATAGCAAAGATCTAAAAACATTTTGGATCCTCTACTGTCAACGAAAACAATGCTGCACAGGTCAGGTCTGAGAAGTGGGTGAGGTGTTGTGGAAGGCTCCCTTCTTTGAGTCTCAGACTCCTCTTCTGTAGAACTGAGACCAAAGATTATCCGTTCACTAGAGGCCTGGTGCATGAATTCGTGTGTGGGTGGGGTCCCTCTGAGTGGCTTGCGGGATTGGGCCAAAACCCACAGTCCAACGCCACCTGCAGCTCCTACCTGCCGCTCCTGCTCATCCCGGCCCCACGGTGCCTGCCACGGGCGCGCGCCCAATCAGTCCCAATCAGGAGAGGCTTGTGCTGATGCAGTAGCAGTGCTCACCAGCTGTGAGCCCTGTGTCTGGCGCCCTCCCGAGGGGAGTGGCCTGAAGGATAGGGCTGAAACTGGCTCTCTGACATCCCCTGAGGGGTCCCGGGTTGACAGAGGGTGCAGGCCAGGCCGAGAGACCCCACCAGTGTATGATCAGGGCAGGTGAGGGATCACCCATGGGAGACCTCCAGGGTGTGTCCGGCCCTGTCTCTCCTAGTCCTAATGATCGCTGGCTGGAGAGGGACACGGGAGGTTGGCCAGCTGGGGAGGGACTGCGGGAGAGCTCCAGGGCATATCTGGTTCATCTCTCTCAGTCCCAATCGGCCGGACCCCAGCAGCAAGCTAACCTACCAGTCAGTGCATGTCATAGTGAGCATTGAGCAGCCTTAGCATATCATTAGCATATTATGTTTTGATTGGTTGAACAGTCAACCAGTCACTGGATGACTGGACACTTAGCATATTAGGCTTTTATTATATAGGACTAGTGGCCTGGTGCATGAAATTCATGCACATTAAAAGGGGATTAATTAGAGGAAATATTTTAATATTGTTATTTGCCCTTTCTCTATAATAGAAGTGTCAGAGATGAAAGAAAATTAGTAAAATGTATATGAAAATCTTCCTCCTGTCAGAGTCTGGGGTGCAGTGCGGGACCCAGAGTCAAGTCCCCGCCCACTCGTGGTGCCTCAAAATCACGCGAGACCCAGACCCAGTCGGCCCCACCCCCATTGGGAGAGATCCAGACCCAGCCGGCCCCACCCCTGTCAAGCCCCGCTGGGCGGGGGGCACAGCCTCAGGTCCCCTGGCCCAGCACTGGGCAGGAGGCACAGACTTAGGTCCCCCATCAAGCTCCACCGGTTGGGGGGGGCACAGCCTCAGGGCCCCCAGCCCGGCACCTGGCGGGGGGCACAGACTCAGGTCCCCTGGCATACATCAGGCGGGGGATGCAGCCTCAGGTCCCCCAGCACACCCTCAGGTCCCCTGGCCCAGTGCCAGGGTGGGTGGCACGGCCTGAGTTCCCCCAGCCTGGCACCAGGGCGGGGGGTGCACCTTGAAGTCCCCCGTCAAGCCCCGCCAGGCTGGGGGTGTGGCCTGAGGTCCCCCAGCCCAGGCTGGGGAGGGGGGTGCACCTTCCGGTCCCCTGTCAAGCCCCACTGGGTGGGGGATGTGGCATGAGATCCCCCGTCAAGCCCCGCCAGGTGGGGGGCATGGCCTGAGTTCCCCTGTCTAGCTCTGCTGGGCGTAGGGCACACCTTGAGGTTCCCCATCAAGCCCTGCCGGTCGGGGGTCACGGCCTCAGGTCCCTCGGCCTGGTGCCAGGGTGGGGAGTGTGGCCTTAGGTCCCCCAGTCCGGTGCCAGGGTGGGAGGTGTGACCTGAGGTCCCTTGTCAAGCCCCACCAGGTGGGGGGCACAGCCTTAGGTCCCCTGCCCAAGTCCAGCACCACGCAGCCTCAGGTCCCTGCTGATTGCTCATTAAGGCTCGGAAACCCTGCCTCCGCTGTGGGCGCCACCATCTTTGTGACAGCGTGATGGTCAATTTGCATATTCCCTCTTTATCAGATAGGATAGTTACTGAAGACCGTGGCAGCTGTGTTTCCCGAAGATGTCCACAACATTTCCTATTCCTCCTGTGGCCTTGCCACTTTCCGCCATGTCCTCTCTCTTGAAGTGGGGCTGACCTCTGAATTCCAAGGCCAAGGCCGAAAAGGTGTGGGGCTGCAGCCCCACCCACCCCACCAGGGTTTCCAGCTCTGGCCCTGCCCACTGCTCGGGGCTCTGTCTGGCGTGGGCCCTTGCCCACCTGGCTCACTTCGCTTCCTGTCTGCGGCCCAGCACCTTGCAGCACATCATGGTCCACCTGCTGGTGCTGCTGGGCCGAGCGGGCAGGGTAAGAGTCCACCTTGGGCCTCGCACCTCCTGGCTCCTGTGTGCCGCTGCCCTCTGCACCCTGCAGCCCCTATTGCTGCCACTGTTCTGACCGGGGCCAGACACCCAGGTGCTGTGCGCGGCCTGCGGGGACTGCTGTGGCCACTAGGAAAGCCTCCCATCCCATCCCTGACTCCAGCACCCTGATCTCGGGTCCAGTTCCGCCAAAGGAGAGCTTTGCCCGCACAGCTGCTCAAGACTGAGACTGAGCAACTCCAAGGTCTCTGGACCCCAAATTTCTGCCAGCCAAGGTGATTGGCCAGCTGGCCCCACCCTGATTGGGGTGTTGGGGGTGATCCGGCCCGGATCAGGCCAGTTCACTGGCCGCAGTGGATGTCATAGTGACTGGTCGTTAGGTCATTATGGTCGTGACGGCATTATGGTTTCTGGTTTTATAGATATAGATATAGATATAGATTTGCTGAAAGAAATTTTCAGAACACCTTCTTATTTTGCTGATAGTAAATGTAATACTCATTGAGAAAAATTTGGAAAATATAGAAAATGACAAAGAAGAAAATAGATAACATGATTCATATTGCCCAGAGATGATCAATGATCTTTTTCTTTTTTGGGCATACTTTTAAAAGCAGAATTATAAGTGATCAACCAAATGACTTGTATGCATGCATATGGGCATAACCAATGGACATAGACAGTAGGGGGGTGAGGGCATGTGCTGGGGGGTGGGAGCGGCCAGGGAGAGGTCAATGGGAGAAAAAGGAGACTTATGTAATACTTTAAACAATAAAGAATTTAAATTAAAAAAACCCCACACACAACATAATTAGATTCCTGTACATTGACAATGAAATATTCTGGTGCTCTGATTTCATGGCCTGATGGTCTAATGTGAACATTGCCCGCTGTGAAGGCGGGTCCACACTGCCCGCGGCGGCGTGCGGTCCTCTGTGTGAGTGCCCAGGAGCTGCTCGGGCCCTGTGATGGGTCTCCACACAGTTTCTTCCACGCACACTTCTTCTCTAGTCCTCTGTGGCTTACAACTTCTTCTCTAGTCCTCTGTGGCTTACAACTTCTTCTCTAGTCCTCTGTGGCTTACAACTTCTTCTCTAGTCCTCTGTGGCTTACAACTTCTTCTCTAGTCCTCTGTGGCTTACAACTTCTTCTCTAGTCCTCTGTGGCTTACAACTTCTTCTCTAGTCCTCTGTGGCTTACAACTTCTTCTCTAGTCCTCTGTGGCTTACAACTTCTTCTCTAGTCCTCTGTGGCTTACAACTTCTTCTCTAGTCCTCTGTGGCTTACAACTTCTTCTCTAGTCCTCTGTGGCTTACAACTTCTTCTCTAGTCCTCTGTGGCTTTCAGCTGTGAAGGGCAGATGTTACTGACCTGTTTCGTAGGCCAGTGTACAGGTCCCTGTGCCTGCTGCACCACATTACCTCCGGCTGAGGCCTGAACGTGACAGCGGTCCATTCTCTTACAGTCCCGAAGGCCCGGGTGCGAGACCAAGGCGCCGCCCGCGGAGCAGCTGCCAAGGCCCTGCTGGCCACGCCTCCTTGCCTCCCACAGTGTTGGCGGCTCCGGAGCTTCTTGGCTCCTGGCCACCCCACTCCGGTCTCTGCTCTGTCTCCACACTCACTTGTTGCCTCTAAACGGGCCCTGTCCCAGCTTTAGGGCCCGGCTGGGGACTTAGAATGATCTCCTCAGCTTTAGGGGCCTGCACCACGTCTGCAGAGACTCTTCCAAATCAGGTCACAGTCACAGGTTCTGGGGTGAGCAGTCCCAGGTTCTGGGGTGAGCAGTCCCAGGTTCTGGGGTGAGCAGTCACAGGTTCTGGGGTGAGGAGTCCCAGGTTCTGGGGTGAGCAGTCCCAGGTTCTGGGGTGAGGATGCTGCAGACCTTCGTTGGGAACAGCATTCAGCCACTACAACCGGGAAGCCAGGTGTAGGAAGGCAGCCCGCTGCCCCGGTGCCAAGGCTGCAGAGAGCCGTGCCGGCTCTAACTTAGGCGTCTGGCCTAAGCATATTAATTTGTCTGAACATCTTTTTATACACATGAGAGTCATCTTTACATGTTTGTTTTAATGAACTTTGTTGGATGACACTGGCTCTCTACTGTCTGTCCTTCCAGGTCCAGTCCCTTTTAGGGGCGGGCCCCTGGGCCTCAGCCTCAGATCTGTCCCTCCCAGCACCCCGCCCCGCTGCAGTCTCTCCGCGCCCCCTCCCCCCCCAGGGGGCTCTGGGCTTAGCGCTAACGGGAGCCCAGGGCAGTGTGGCAAGCATGAGCGCCCCACCCCTCCCGGGGGTTCCTACTGTCCATCCCACCAGACGCCTCAGGTGTCAACACCACCACCTGGATCCAGGCGACCCTCCGACCTGGTCCTGACTGCTCTGGGCTTCTCTCCTTTCCCCAGGACCCCGGGGCAAGAGGCCTCCTCCCAGAGGTCTATGGGGCACAACCCCACAGCACCCTCCCGGGTGCTTGACCGTCTTGTGTGACCAGAGCTGCTGAGAGGCTCAAGTGCAGTCCTACCAGTGATGTGGCTCTGCCCCAGCTTTGCAAATCTGATTGGTACAGGAGAAGAGGTTGTGGATGGAATGGAGCCGGGCAAGGCGCCCCTGAGGGCCTGGCTAGCTGACTGGCCCCTGTCCTACTGTGGGCAGGAGTGTTGGCCCTCATAATCCCCCAGGTTATTCTCAGCGCATGCTGACTTCTGTCTCCCCACACCTGTACCCGGGTCTGAGCTCCAGCACTGCCTCTCCCCTTGGTGGCAGGCTCTGTGGTGTAGCCATGTGACAGGCCAGAGGGAGGCGGCTCGACCCGGAGCTCGCTGCCTGCCTTTCTGCTCCTGGGCAGCTGCATGGTGCCCACAGGAGGGGGGACATTCAGGGGCAACACAGGAGATGGCTGTGAGGACCCGGTGGGCGTCTAAGTCATGGGGGTGGGGCTGGTTTAAACAGGATCTGGGGTGCGGCTGGAGAACCTGCCTCTAGCTGAGCCCCACGTGGTAGGTGTTGGGATGCGGCCTGCCCCGTGAGGACCCGCCTGCTCCCAGCAGCAGCTCTGTGAGGGCTGGGCATCCCCTTCCTGGGGGCTGGCGATGCTGGGAGCCTCCACAGCGCTCAGGACGGCCTGGTGCACTGGCCCAGCCAAGGCCCACATGCTTCTTCCGCAGCCAGCGAGCGCCCGGGGCTTGTGGGGGAGGATGGGACAGCGCAGCCAGCGCCCCGGGCTTGCGGGGGAGGATGGGGCCTGCTGGAGAGGATGGGGCAGCATATCCTGGCCAGTGCTGAGCTGCAGCTCCATGCCCACATCTTGCCTGGCTGGCCGCAGCCCCAATGGTACCCTCAAAGCCAGAGGGTACCTCCTACAGACGTTCTCCCTGGCTGCTCTCCCAGGCAGCCAGGTGGGTCTGCGCCTGCCCACAGAGGGTCTGGGAGGAGCATTCATAAAGGTGGAGGATCTTGTCCCCGCTGGACACGTGGAGGGCACGGCCCCTCCCTTCGGCCTCGCTCTTTTCCTGCTGTGGAGATGGAGGTGCCTATTAGAGTGAGTGTGTCTGTGAGTGTGTGTGTGTGTGAGTGTGTGTGTGTGAGTGTGTGTGTGTGTGAGTGTGTGTGTAAGTGTATGTGAGTGTGTATGTGAGTGTAAGTGTGTGTGTGTGTGTGTGAGTGTGTGTGAGTATGTGAGTGTGTGTGTGTGAGTGTGTGTGAATGTGTTTGTGTGTGAGTGTGTTTGTGTGTGAGAGTGTGTGTGTGTGAGTGAGTGTGAGTGTGTGTGAGTGTGATTGTGTATGTGTGTGTGAATGTGATTGTGTGTGCGTGTGTGAGTGTATGTGTGAGAGTGTGTGTGTGTGTGTGTGTGTGTGAGTGTGTGTGAGTGTGAGTGTGTGTGAGTGTGAGTGTATGTGCGTGTGTGAGTGTGTGTGACTGTGTGTGTGTGTGTTTGTGTGTGTGTGTGTGTTGGGGGCATCAGGAGGAGGCTTACATTCAGTTCTGCCTCAATGGGGTGACACTCCCTGGGCAGAGGGGTGACAGCACCATCCTTAGCCCTGGACAGGCTATGTTGGCATTCGATGCCTCTCCTCCCCGTCTTGGGGATGAGATTCCTCCAGCAAGGCCCTGCCGGGCTGCCAGCAGGAGGCAGAGCCCTCGCGCCTGTTCCTGGGCCGTGGGCCCTCCCGGAGGCAGCTTGCTCCTGTGTCCGGGCCTAGGCCACACTGCTGTGCTCATGCAGGGTTGGACTCAGGGCAAGAAGAGGGGGAGGGGCATGGCGTTAACTGAGCACCTACTATACAGCAGAGGCCAGGCCAGGTCGTTAACAATCTACCCACAGGTACCCTGAGGCTTAGATATAATTATACCCATTTTAAAGATGAAAAAACTCAAAGGAAAAAACGACTTGTCCAAGGCCACACAAGGCCATGGCTCATAGTGGAGATGGCAGGTCCTTTTCACCAGAGAATCCCTACCATATGCATCTACTGCACAATGAGCTGCGTGCTTCGTTCCGTGTGACCGGGGCACAGCTGGTGGCCTGGGCCCTGCAGCTCCAGCAGACTCTCAGGGAGGAACGCGAACAGAAAGGGAGATGTCCAATAACCGGGGAAAGAGCCCAGGTCTATGGCTGGGGATTGAAGCTTCAGTCGCACAGGCCGTCCCATCTCACCGCCTGCTGCGTGGCAAAGTGGGCCGTGTCATTCCCATTTACAGAGGGAGAAACGCGGCTCGGAGAGGTAGGGTCTCACAGAGAAAGAGGGTGAAGCAGGATTTAAGACTTCCGAACGCTGTGCCTTCTGACCCGCAGTTGAGGCTGCGCCCACTCTTCCTGCTGCAGCCACTTCCCTCCCACAGGGAGGCAGGCCTGAAGACGCACAGGCCTCAGGGGAGTCATGTGGGCACAGAAGCGAAGGAGGAGGCTGGGTCAGAGGCTGCTCCCACCATCGCCATCGCCATGAAGGAAAGTCTTCTGCTGGTTCCCGGGACCCCTGGTGCAGGGGAGCAGGAGTCTCCCAGGCACAGGCCGGTGGGAGGGGCCTGGGAAGGCAGTGACTTCCTCTGGACAGCTGTGCCCAGCATCAGGCAGGCTGAGAATGGACCTTGGTCCAATTAAGCCATTGATCCGCAGTCTGTCCACCCACATCCCTGGAATGGCTAATGGCTTCCTGCCTCCCATGGGACAGCCAGGGCTGAGCTACCGCCCAGTAAGTCTCTCTGACCGGCCCTCCCAGAGCGTGGTCTTTACTGTGAGAAAAACAGGGGAGTACAGAGCCCACTCCTGTGACAGCGCCCCCTCGAGGTGCCAGGCGCCTGGAGGCACAGCCACTCGCAGGCTGCACGCAGGCACCGCCCTGGGCACTCCTGCTCCTTTCTCGGAGTGGCAGTGAGGCCTGCCCTCGCCCTCCATGCCAGCTGACTTGGAAGCCAGCTGAACATTCCTGCCTCAGGCTGCTCAGAACCGGACATGGCCCCGCTGGTCCGAAAGGCCTCCTGCACCCCTGCTCCCCCCGCTCCCCGCTTCTGCAGCTTCCTTTCTATCGGAGCAAAGCGCTGCTCTTCTCTGCAATGCCTCCCGCCTCCAGGGACTGGATGCCTGACCTTGGTAAGGCCCTCAGCCGACCCCGCGCCCTATTCGTTTATAAATAGGCCCATTTCTCATCTTGCTCTGGCCCAGAGCTCCACACCCAAGAGGCAGATGCAACCTCAGGATTTTCTTTCCAGCCAAGGGCAGAGCAGGACCCGGCAGCAGGCTCGTGGGCCTGAGGGATGAGATCACAAATTCTCCTGCAAATAGTAACTCACGCTGAATAGTTAGGAACACTAGTTAGCTTGTGAGTTACTTTCCTGCAGCTGCTTGTCAACCAATGGCCATTCCTATTGGTGCCTATTCAACACCAATAGGAACCCCCAGTTTGGGGTGCAGTGGAGGAGGAAACTTTATTCAGTGCAAGCAGCTCACTGTGACCCAGCAGGCTGGGAAGCAGTGGTGGGCCCTGGGGCCAGCCCCTCTCCTGGCTAGACAGCTCTGCTCTGGTCTATGCCTGTCTTTGTTCTGTGCGGGTCTGGTCTGGCTCAGCCTGGGAGGTGCCCTCCTCTGTTTCCTGTGGGAAGGGAAAGTGTGCTCTTGGAGCCATCAGGGAGCTGGCTTACCTGGGCAGGAGTCCCCAGCCCTGCTCTCTGATTGGTTTTGTTCTCATGCAGATGAGGAATCCAAATCCTCACAGTTCGATTGGTCCAAAAGCCACTGTCCTGATTGGTTAGAATAGAGCAGCTCTAATTGGCTGGAGCTGTGCAGCTCCGACTGGATGGGGAAAACCTCAGGCCTATTGGTTGGAATAGGATTCTAGGAAACCTTTATAAAGAGCTGGCTCCGATGCCAGGAACACAGTGCAGGCCGCCAGGTGCATGCTTCTCCCTGAAGTGCAGTTTGTGTGAGAGGCCCGGGTGCAGAAATGGCTGGTAGGCTCTGCTTTTTAAAAATTTGAGTCTCACACTTGTCAGAATGGCTATCATCAATAAATCAACAGACATCAAGTGCTGGCGAGGATGTAGAGAAAAGGGAACCTTTGTGCACTGTTTGTAGGAATGCAGACTGGTGCAGCCACTGTGGAAAGCAAAATAGAGTTTCCTGAAGAAATAAAAAATGGAGCACCCCTTCGTTCATTATAGTGTTATTTACAATAGCTAAGATCTGGAAGCAGCCCAAGTGCCCATCAGTAGATGAGAAGATAAAAAAGCTGTGGTACATCTACACAACGGAATACTACTACTCAGATGTGAAAAAGAAGGAAGTTTTACCCTTTGCGACAGCATGGATGGACCTGGGGAGTATCATGCTAAGTGAAATAAGCCAGTCAGAGAAAGACAAGTATCACATGATTTCACTTATGTGGAATCTAATGAACAAATGAACAAACAAAATAGAAATGGATTAATTGATACAGAGAACAGACTGCCAGCTGCCAGAGGGGAGGGTATAGGGAGACTGGGTGAAAAAAGTGAAGTGATTAAGCAAAAAATAAAAGCAAAAACAACAACCCATAGACAGACAACATGATACTGGAAAGGGGTTGGAGGAGGTAGAAGAGGGTAAAGGGGCGTAAATGGTGATGGAAGGAGACTTGACTTGGGCTGATGAACACACACTACAATACACAGATGATGTATTACAGAATTGTACATCTTAACCTACATACTTTTCTTAACCAATGTCACCCCAATAAATTTAATAAAAAATTTGGGCCCAGTTAGCCATCAGGAGCACTTTTTAGTAAGTGTCTCCCCCACTCTGCCCCGCATTCCCCCTTCCCCTGCCTCAGGGTTCACATGTCCTAAGACATTACCGCGCACTGGGAGACCTAAAGCAACAGAAATGTACGCTTTCACAGTCTGGAGGCCGGAAGTCTGAAATGAAGGTGTGGGCGGAGCCACTCTCCTTCTGAAGGCGCGAGGGGTGGACCGTCCCCGCCTTTCCCAGTGGCCCCTTTGTTCCTTGGCTTGTAGACACACCACTCAGGCACCCGCCCGTGTGGTCACACTGCCTCCTCCCTACTGCCTGTCTCAAGTGTTCATCTACCTTTCTCCTATAACCCGACACCTGCCATGGGGTTTTGGGCCACCGGGATACTCCAGGACGATCCTATTACAAGATCCTTAATTCTCTCTGCAGAGACCCTTTTCTCAATAAGGCACACGCCCAGGTTCCATGGGTTTGGGCATAGTCACATCTTTTGGGGCCACCATTCAGCCCCCTGCAGCTTGTTGTCACAAATGAAAGTTACTGGGATGGCCATGGCCAGGTGGGTCAAATGAGGAAGCCCGAGAAAGATTTGCAACAGAGGAATGCAGATGGGGTGCCTGCTGCTCTGCGGTCCAGGGCGCCCCAGGGCCAGGTAGATCACGTGGTTCTGCATGCGCCTCTAACAGTGAACCGACACCCGCTGGTTCACAGGCCTCGGGAGGAAGCTGCGTGTCATCTCCTGCTCGGCTGAACTTGTGGGTCAGCTATCAGCTGGATTAGTGACTCGTCCATAGATCCGGTTGAGTTAGACAGCTGGAGTGCGCAGACCACACAAAGGCACCCGTCATTTTGGCTTTCGTGGTGATTTGGCATGATTTGTAGCTTGGCACTTGGCCACTACGACACTCACAAAGTCTGGTCAGCTGTCCCTGTGTCATGCTTTTTGCTGAGAGAAAGTCCCCGAGTGTAATTTCACGGTGCATGGAGGGAACAGGAGCTCCAGAGCCACTCAGATCCCTGCGCCTGGCCCCTCTGTCCCCGGCTGTCTGTGGCAATTGAGGCTTGGATGATTTAAAAAAAAATTTTCTTTATTGATTAAGGTATTACATATGTGTCCTTATCCCCCCCATTTCCCTACAATACCCCCCCTTCCCCCCGCTCATGCCCCCTGGTGTCTGTGTCCATTGGTTAGGCTTATATGCATGCACACAAGTCCTTGGGTTGATCTCTCCCCCTTACCCCCACCCTCCCCTGCCTTCCCTCTGAGGTTTGACAGTCGGGTCGATGCTTCTCTGTCTCTGCATCTGTTTTTGTTCATCAGTTTGTGTTGTTCATTATTTTCCACAATTGAGTGAGATCATGTGATATTTACCTTTCTCCTACTGGCTTATTTCGCTTAGCATAATGCTCTCCAGGCCCATCCATGCTGTTGCGAATGGTATCACACGCGTGTCCTTGGACTTGGAGCTGGCCTTTCTTTGGAGAGGCCCTTTGGGGGACGCAGCCAGTTTCTATTGGTCATCACCCGGCACTGTCACCAAAAGGAGTTCTCTGCCCGGAAGGACATGCAGCCGACTCCAGCGGCGTCTCCTGTGCTCCGGCTCGCGCTCCACAGCGCTGGCTGCAGAGCTTCTGGAAGCAGACGGGCATGGTTCTGTCACCCGTCAGTTTTCTGTTGCTCCCTCTTCTGTTGGCGGCAGAGAAGATAAAGAGACAATGGAACCCACCAGGAGAGGCCGAATTCTCCGCCATGCAGCCCACCTGCCTCCACACAAACCGGCCTGGACAGGTAGCGGCGTTCAATCATCTGTCACAGTTGCTAACGGACACAGTGCCTCCTCTGGCTGGGGCTCCAAAGTGCCCAGCGAATGACTTCTGAGTCCCAGGTGAGAACTCTGGGTCTGGAAAGTCGTGGATCAACTACAGACACATCTTGTGCAGATTTTAAACCTCCCATAATGTCCGTGCGTGTGGCCTGATGGCACTACAGAGGTTTCGGGATTGGTACATATATTAGTCACTGTAATTAAAATCCTGGGGTTATATTATATGTTATTTGTATGGCAGTTTGTGATGCCTTTAATGCTCCCAGTTTCAAAATTATTAAAGCTACTGTCCCTGGCCGGCCAAAGTGATAAGCAAAATAAGGATGCGATCTTATTCCCACTTGATGGGGCAGGCGGGGAGGAGGGCGCGTGCGGGATTTCCTTATAAAGGGACCGAGCGCGGAATCCGAGAACTCCAGCTGTGCAACAGGAAAGTTGAAATGGTTTGCTGGGATCGTTAATATTGCAATGAAAACTAATTAAACCTGGAGCGAGGAGGAGTTCGTTAGTGGTTTGGAGCCTAGGGTTCTGCCTCCGCAGTTGGTAACAGCGCCGAGGAACTTGGGACCTGTCAGCTGGGCTTGGGGTCACGCAGCGCTCTCCTTTATGTGCCTCTGAAATTGGGCTGGCTCTGATCTAGACCCTCGGCAGGTGGAAGCCAAGAAATCTCCTTGGGGAGCCGGCAGTGCCTCTCCTGTCTGGGCGGTCGTCCCGTGCAGGCCACTGAAACGGGCTTTTGGAGACAGGGAAGGGGTGGTAATGGACTTTCCTTCCAGGCCGTGGGAGGGGCTTCCACAGGGCAGCGGAGTCTCCTCGCTCCGTTAGAGTGAGAAGCGACCCCACTTCCACAGCAGCTTTGTGCTACCGAGGTCCGTGCACGCACGTCGCATCTGCTCTTCTCAATAGCGCCCACAAAAAGCCTTTGCCATTTCGTTCCCCAAGTTACTTCCAAGAGAGGGAGGGTTGCTTCGTCGCAGGCTGGGCTTGGCTGGCAGTATTCTGAAGGAGGGCCCTGCGGACCCAGCCCTGCGGACCCAGCCCTGCGGGAGGGAGCCGGTGTGGCGGAGGGAGAAGCAAGCTGTGGGCCTGCCCGACACCCAGGAGCTCTGGGGCTGGAGCGGTCCTTCAGGGGTGTCCTGAGTTGGGTTGAGATGGTTAGTTCTTCATCCTCCAGCTTTGATCACTCATTGAATGGGGCCACCTGGGAAGGGTGGGACCTTGGGCCAGATGGCTCTGTGCTGACACCACCTGTGGCTGGCTGAAAGCTAGTCCCCCCCCCCCACCCACCCAGCCACACACCCACAGCACCCCGCCAGCTGGGGCAGCAAGTCCTTTCTCCTGGGGGTTCTGGGCCGCGCATCCCCTGCAGTTTTGTCCATCACGAGCTCCCTTGACCTCAGCACAGTGCCTGGAACATAGTAGGTTTTAATGGATATTTGTTACATAGTAGGTTTTTAATGGATATTTGTTAACGCAGATAGAAAATTCCCATGTCACACAGAGAATCAAGGCAGCGAAAGTGGTGGAACTAGACTTGGAAGGAAGGTCCCTAACGCCAGAATCCTGCCTGGCCTCTGCTCTTACGTAACTCTGCTTAGGACTGTGAAGTACAGTGGGGGATCTGGGCAGTGCTTCTCTGGCTCCTGGTGCAGAATCAAGTTCACCCTTTGGCACCCAAAGGAGAGAGCTAGGGTTTCTCTTTCAAGGCCTTTCCCGGAGTCCCCAACCTAGGCCAGCGCTGGGCGGAAGGTTGTCACTGATCACAGAGGAAGTTCAGGGGCTCATCAAACTGGGCCTCGAGTTCCAGGGCCCCCAGAGTGGAGGGAAGGCCCTGCTCTGCGCACCGTGACTCGGCTTGGGAGCTTGGCCAGCCCACGGAGCTTCCTGGGGCCGGGGGAGCGCAGAGGACAGAGCCCGTGGGTGCCGCCCAGGGTTGCAGGGAAGTTGCCTTGAGATGCTGTCTTGATAGTTTGCTACGCACTCTCAGCCTCCGTACTTGCCTTTTAGGCAAAACCAAATGTGGAAATCTGGTAAGCAGACAGATAAGACAAAAAATGTTTACCTTTCTCTATTTTCTGGTCCAGAATTCAGCACTTCCCCATGTGCTGTGCGTGGGTTACAGAAGTGCCACCACATTGCTGCTCTCAGCCCTGGGGACAGTGAACTGGCAGTGAAGGGGCCTGGTCACCCCACCACAGGCAGCCTCTTCTGTTTATTCCCGTTACACAGGCGCCATAACCAGGGAAGGCTGGGATGAGCCATTTCAATCACTTCTCTGTAGGGAGCTTGTTTTGAATGCTGGAATAAAAAGTTTATGCATCCTGAGGAGACAAAAATCACTTACATTATGCTAAACATCGGCCTCCATTTTCCAAGTCAAAGCCCATATCCCGGAGGAAGTGGCCTCTCTCTCCCGGGGCCCTGAGCAGCCGTGGTTTCACTGCCGGGTCCACGGGGCCCAAGGCTCCTGCGAGCGTCGTTCTCAAGCCCCTGACTTTACAGGTGAGAAGCCCTGAGGTCCGGAAGGTGAGGCCTAAGCAATGCGCACAGAGACGAGCGAGGCTAATTTGGGAAATTATTAACCCTGGTCATTATCCTGGAATGATCCCCTAAGAGCCCATGAAAACGGGTAATTATTTAATTGCATACTTTATCTGCATAGTATATTTTATGCATTGTATAATTGTCACCATCGTAATTAATGGTGGTTAATTTCTTGGTAGATAAAAGCAGTCTGCTGAAGGGGGTATTTCGACATCTTTCCTTTTTCCCTTCAAGGTTGGGCCTAGGTCGTCTTTTGCTTTTGTTCACCGCAGGCAGCAGAGAGGGAAGAGGGGCAGGTCTGCAGGACCCCCCCCCCCGCCCCCCCCCCCCCCCCGCCCCACGGCTGGGTGTCCGGCCGTCATTTCCCACCGCGAGAGGAGGAGCTCTCGCCAGGCCAGTTCAGGGGCTCCTCCGTGCAGGCCCCAATACCGTCATGTCAGAGGAATGGGAAACTCAGTGGTCGACTTTGAACCTCCTTGACTGCCTTCGGGGATTTGTAATGTTTTGGGTTAAGTTAACTGCAATGAAGAAACCCCAGCCTCTCGGTGGTTTAGAGGCGTCTGGAGCCAGGCAGTCGGCCCTGGAAAGGCCTCCCGCGGGGTCTGCGTGCGTGGGCCCCTCCAGGCTGCCTCATGGTCCAAGAAGGTTGAAAAGTTCCAGCCATCACATCAGCATTGCAGCCTGGCCCCAGGAAGGAAGCAGGGGTTGGGGGGCAGGACTAATGATGGCTCTACCGGCATTCCGTTTCTATCCCATTGGCCAGAGTCCGTCACTGACTGCCTTTAACGGCGAGGGAGGGAGGGGAGTACCGATTTTAGCTGCTGCGCTCTCCTAGCTCAGGAGCCAGCGCGCTCTCCCCAGGAGGAAAGGAGCATGATGAGTGGACGTGGGTCTCCACTGTCTCTGTCACTGGGTTCCACGAGGTAACATGTGCCGAGCCTTTAGCACAGCTCCTGGCACATGGTTAGGTTCTTGCCAATGTAGCCGTGATTTAGGAGTGCCTCCATCGCTGGGGCTGAGGCACTGGGAGAAGGCGGAGCCTGTTCTCAGGGCTCTTGATCTGGTCTCAGCCAGGTCAGGAGACACAGACAGTCAACCAAGCAGGCGAAGCACCTCTGCGCAGACCTGCCTCTGACAGACGGCACCTTGAGGTCTTCAGAGGACGAGGCTGAAGAGCCAGTCAGTCAGGGCTCGGGGGTGCCTCTGATCTCGCTGTGCTTTATGGCCATAGGAAAGTTTGGGGGCCGCTGAAAGAGCATGGTTAGGTGGGGCGCCAGCCCTCGGTGGGCAAACCTCAGTTCCTGACCTGCCACCTGGAACAATGGCCCTTACCTGGCAGGACTGTCCTGTGAATAGCGCCCCGCACAGCCCTCCTCAAGCGGGTGCTGCTGTGACACGTGGCCGGGCCAGCAGGGCTGCCCCAGGCCAGGGCGCGGTGGCTCCTTGGACCAGATTTACTGTAAACAAGGAAGAAGAGAGGTCAGCGCGGTCCTTCTCCACTTCCAGCTTCACACAGGAATCGTGTGTTTAATGAATTATTAAGAATAGCAAAATCAATGTGCTGTTCAATGATGGCTTCTGTACCAACTGCCACTCGATGCAGGCGAAGCTTTGGGGAAAGGAGTCTTAGGGCCCGCTTCCTCCAGAGCTTGGGCTTCGCGATGAGGCGGCGCCTTCCTGAGGGTGGGGAGTCTGGGCTGGCGGGAGGCCGCCTCCGCTGGGCGTCATTAGTGCCTGGGAACCGAGCGCAGGTGCAGCTCACGGGGCCCCTCCTGCCCAGCCCTGTGGCCATTTGCACCCAGGGAGCCCGCAGGTCATAGGTGCCGGAGGCAGAGGGAAGACCTTTGCAATAGCAACCCCCACAGGTGGGTGCCTTGGTGTTGAGGGGTGTGCATGAGACTCCTACTGAATGAAGCTGGGGGCCTGGGCAGCTGCTTCCTGGACAGCGGGGCGGGGCACGTGTGTTTGCAATGGCTTTCGAGCAAAAGTGGCCGGAGGCCTTGTACACTCAACAAACCTCCTGCCTTGGCGGTTGATTTTTTCAGTGAGGGGGTCATTTTTCTGAAGCCATCCAGAACCCCTCCTTACCCCGGACAGAGCTCAGCCCTGCCTCCGCCAGGTGCCCCAGGGACTGTTCCTGGTGCAGGACCAGTGCTTCTCGGAGCGTGCTCATGGGGCCACCTCCCTCAGGCCCATCTGGGGCAAGCGTGGAGCCCGCCCAGACAGCGGTGCTGGACCTGGGACTCTGCAGGTCAGTGCCCTCCTCTGGTGACGTGCTGCACAGTGAAGCTCGATGGTTTTCAACCCTGTCCACCCTGGATGTCTCAGCGCCTGGACAAAGACCTGGCATCTCCCTCACGTTGTGCTGCCACGCCTGCTGTTCTCTGACATTCACAGCCGCCTCCACATGGCTCTCCTCCTAGGTGACACTCATGCTTGCTCCAGGCTCGGAGCGAGGACGAGGCGATGACTGGAGTGAAAACGTAAGGAGGCACTTGCTCTCGAGGGGGACTAACTTCAGGGTTGGACGGGGGCAGGGTGAGCCCCTCGGCGTGACTCCTCCTTAGATGTTACCCAGCTACCTTGCTTGGCTCATTCTAAGTTCTCATTTCAGAAAGTCCCCGTTTTCGGTCTCTCATGTTTTCTGGACAATCTTTCAGATCCTGGCAGAACATGACACCCCTGGCCTGCCACCAGCACTTCTAACACAGTCACTCAGGTGTGGGTGAAATACCAATCCTCGTCACCATTATCTACCATTTCTTTTAAAGGAAACCTGGATTTGTGCAACATGGACAACCATGTGTTAAATATATTGAAATTGTTACAGAAACTTAGAACTGCATCATGGATCTCTCTCTCTCTCATTTTTTACCTTCCTGTCCACCTGGATCTGTTTTTATTGGGGTAACTAGAGGCCTGGTGCGCGGTGAGCGGGCCTAAGCCTTCAGTCGGACATCCTTAGTGCTGCCAGGGCTTGTGGCTGAACGGAGCTCCCACTGTGGGAGCGCAGTGACCACCAGGGGGCAGCTCCTGCGTTGAGCGTCTGCCCCCTGGTGGTCAGTGCGCATCATATCGACTGGTCATTCTGCTATTCGGTCGATTTGCATATTACTCTTTTATTATATAGGATAGGTTACAGTTAATTTTGTGCCGTGCTTTTTCTTCTCAGCCGACCTACTATTTGTAGATGAAGCCCAGGATTTGGGTCCAGCCTTCCCGCAGGCTTGCTGTAGGACCTGGAGCAGAGGTCTCTCACGTTAGTGGGGTGCATCAGCTGTTCTGGGCGGGGCCTGAGGATCTTCATTTCCAATAAGCTCCCAGGTAATGCTGATGCTGCTAATCCAAAAACTATCCTCGGCAACCCCTGGTTAGGGAAACTATTTGACCTCATGACAAATCCCACCTGCCTTCTCTGTGAAATGGGAGCACAATTCCTCCCTTTCAGGCTGTTGTGCAAATTGAATGAGACGATTGTGAAGAGTGCCCTCCACAACAAGTGAGCCATATGCACCCCTTTATTTCAAGCTCCTGCCTAATGCAAGAATGCATAATTTGACACCCCGAAGCATGGGCTCACATCTTCTGCTTAACACAGTGGTTCTCAACCTTTCTAATGCTGCGACCCTTTAATACAGTTCCTCATGTTGTGGTGACCCCCAACCATAAAATTATTTTTGTTGCTACTTCATAACTGTAATTTTGCTACTGTTATGAATCGTAATGTAAATATTTGTGTTTTCCGATGGTCTTAGGCTCTACAGCAGCGATTCTCAACCTGTGGGTTGCGACCCACAGGTTGAGAACCGCTAGCAGGGTCACCTAAGACCATCAGAAAACACATATTTACATTATGATTCATAACAGTAGCAAAATTACAGTTATGAAGTAGCAACAAAAATAATTTTATGGTTGGGGGTCACCACAACATGAGGAACTGTATTAGAGGGTACTGAGGAAGGGGCAGAGTATGAGGAAGGGGCAGAGTACTGAGGAAGGGGTTCATCTGGTTTGGGACTCTCTGTACTTTCTGGACTTGTGTGTCTTTTTCCTTTACAGGTTAGGATTGTAATGTCTTCAATCATTTTTTTTTTTTTCCAAATAGGTTCTTGATTCCTTGCTCTCTTTCTTCTTATTCTGGTACCCCTATAATATGGATGTTGTTACGCTTCATATTGTCCTCAAAGTCTCTTAAACTGTACTCATTTTAAATTTTGCATTGCTCTTATTTGGGTGTTTTTAGCTACTTTGTATTCCAAATTGCTTATTTGATCTTCTGCTTTATCCAACCTACTCTTTATTCCTTCTGTTGTATTATTTACTTTGGATATTGTATTCTTCATTTATTACTGGGTCTTTTTAACCGTTTCTATGTCCTTTTTCATGTTGCTGTAGTTCTCACTAAGTTTCTTGTGGTTATCACTAAGTTCCTTGAGCATTCTTATAACTAAATTTTTAAAAACTCTATAGCTGATAAATTGCTTGCCTCCATTTCTTTTTTCTGGATATTTCTCTTGTCCTTCTTTTGGTGCATGTTTTGTTGTCTCCCCATTTTGGTTGCCTCTTTGTATTTGCTTGTATTTATTATGTGTATCTGTTATGACCCTCAGAATTGGTAGGGTGACTTATGTAGTAGGTGTTCCGTGGGAAGCATTGGCACACTCTTTTTGATTACCTGAGCTAGGTGCTGCAGGAATGCTTCTCGTGTGGGTTATGTGGACATTCCTGTTATAATTGCGTCTTGATTATATGTAATTTCTATTGGCCTATTCGTGCTTGAGGTCAGCCCTCAGGCTGGCTGGCTGTGAGAATCAACCCCATCCACAGTATGTGAGTCACCGTGCAGGTGCTGATGACATGAAGCTGAATTTGTCTAAGCAGTACCTAATGCCTACTGAGATTTCCCTTTGGATATACCACTTGTGAAACTAATTGAATTCTGCTCTGATGATGTTTGAAGCCTGCCACTGGTTATGTTGGTTCTGGGGCCTCTTGGAAGGGACTCTAGTGCAGGCGAGTGTCAGACTCTGCCTGTGACTGGCCCTGGGCAACCTACTTAGAGCTACAAAGAGATCCAAAGTTTGTGGCTGCCTTTGCTAGGCCTGGGTGTGCCCAGAAAGGACTAAGCTGCACACCAAGCATGACTTTTACCAGCACCGGTCCTGAGGGCAGGTCAACCAAAGTCCCAAGGTACCCCAAGATCTGCCTTCACCTGCCTACCCCTGCCAGCTGACTGTTAGGCTTAGTCATTGAAAGAGCCCCTGGGGATACTTGAGTTGTATGAGGTAGATTCTCAGTGAGTCACCAGGTAGTGATATGGCATTCACCATATTGATACAAATTCAAACTCAGCTCTGAGGCCACTCAGCAAATGTCTCAGGGTTGACCAAGTATAGCTACCATCTGCTGGGTGCTCACACACCTTTGTGGTGGGTAGAGCTCTCAGGGAGTCATTAGGGTGAGGTCAGTGGAGTTTGTCAGGCCCGAACAAAGAGATTTGGTGATGTGAAGGGAGGCCGCTACACCAGTTGGGCTGGGAGGAAAAAAATGGCTCCTGTCCCATAATCACACTACTAAGTCTGTCTCAGATCCTGCCCAGAACTAGGCATTTCAGAGACACCAGGAGTTGGGAGGGTGGGGCCACCAGAAGTTGGAAGAATGGGGTTGGTGGATCTCCCATGAGGGGGAGGCAAGTAGGGGAAATGGCCCCTGCCCAAAAGCCACACAGTCAGTCACTAACACCTCCTAAGTCTGCCCAGACCTCTACCCTCCTGCCCAGGCAGCTATCTCCTCAGCAGGGCACAGGCTCCACAGGGTGGGGCTATTACATTCCCCCAGACTGATGCTGTATGGAGGGGTGTGCTCCACCCAAAATAGATGGCATACAGAGGTGTGGGAGAAGGACTCAGCACAGGGATTCTCGTGGCTGTCCCTTCAGCTCTCTCCAAAGCCACAAACCCAGTCTCTCCTCTCACAGCCGCCCTCTCTCTATCAGAATCCATGGTGAGTGGCTGTGAATGAGATTTTGTGCATTGGCTCTTTAAGAGAGCACCTGTCTAGCAGACTCCTCTCTCTCCCTGGTGAACAGAATCCCTGCTGATTCTCACAGCTGGATGTTATGAGGGCCCCCTTTCCCGGTTCTGATGCTCAGGCTGGGTGCCAAGTGTAGATTTGAGACCCCACACTTCTCAGGGGGAACATTTGTAGCTTACATATCCCTCCAGAATTTCAGCTGCCACCTGTGGAAGCCGGGCAGCCCTGTTAGCATCCCCGCCCTTTCTATTAGTCTCAATGTGGCTTCTTCTGTAAGTCCTTAGTTATAAGATTTCTCTTCAGCTAGTCTTCATGTGGTTATTCAAGTTGATTGCTCTATAATTCAGTTGTGACTCCAGTTTGATCCTGGGAGGAGGTGAGTGTAACATGCACCTACCCCACCACCATCTTGGATCCTCTGTATTGTATCTTCTTATAACTTGCATGCCAATCGCAATGATCTCAAAATAGAAAGTTAAAAAAATTAACTAAAAATGTGAATCGATTAAATAATTAAAAGTAAGGTATTTGGGAAAAGTTAATACTGTATAGTTCCTGAATTTATATATTTTGGTGCTTCTCTGATTATTTTTTCTTAAGCTAGATTTATAGAAATATAATTATTGAATCAAAGAGTATAATTTTTAAAAGAAGTCTTTCATCTATTTCTGCTAACTTCTCAGCCCTGTTTTACTTTTTAATATTTAAAAAATTTATTTTTTGAGAGAGAGGAAGGGCGAGGGAGAGAAAGAGAAACATTGATGGAGAGTGGAATGTCAATTGGCTGCCTCCCACACACCTGCTACCAGAGACTGAGCACAACCTGGGCATGTGCTCTGAGAATCAAACCGGCAATCCTCTGGTGCACAGGACAATGCCCAACCAACTGAGCCACACAGCCAGGGCACAGAGTGTAATTTTTGAGCCTTCTAATACAGATTATCAAATTGTTTCCAGAAAATTTGCACAATGTATGCAGCCACCAGAGTTTGTTTTATGATGCCCACAAAGTATTGTCTTTTTCAATCTTAAAAACAAGAACAAAACTCTTGTCTGGCCACTGTGACTCGGTGGTTGAGCATAGACCCATGAACCAGGAGGTCACTATTGGATTCCCTGTCAGGGCACATACCTGGGTTGCAGGTTCGATTCCCAGTAGGGGGTGTATAGGAAGCAGCCAATCGATGATTCTCTCTCATCATTGATGTTTCTCTCTCTTTCTCCTTCTCCCTTCCACTTTCTCTGAAATAAAAAAATATATGTATTTTTAAAAAGAACAAAACTCCCTTATTCATTGCTAATTATATATGCACTAGATAATACCTCATTATTTTACTTCCCATCCCATTGATTACTAGTGAGGTTGATCATTTTTTCATATACTTATGGCTTATTGGTCATTTGCCTTAATACTTAGTTCATATTTTTATTGGGATCTTACATTTTTTTCTGATTTGTAGAGTTTCTTAAATCATAAGAATATTAACCATCTTGTCATTTTGTTGAAAATACTCATTTTTAGATATTTTTTTTGCCTCTTATCTTTAAGTTTGGCATTTTTGATAGCATGTATAGTATATATGAAATACATACATAGATTATGCAGCTTAATATACCCATATTTTTCATTGTGTTATTTTTTTATTGCTGATCTTAGATGTGCCTCCACCATCCCAATAGCAGTAATATTGGCATATATTTACTTCTTTTTCCTAAGGCTTTATTTTAAATAAAAATTCTATTTCATGACTAATCTGTTCCTTTTCCCTTGGGTGTGATGTTCCCTTTATCATCTTCTCAATTCTTAAATATCTTTGAGATTTCTTTCTGTGCTTACTTGGTCTGCTCCATTGATTTGCTTGCAAATTCTTCCACCGTAAAACACTTAATCACTGTAACTTTAGAATACGCTTTAACATTTGGCAGAACAGTTCCCCTGCTTTAAAAAAATGTTTTCAACCTTTCTCACTTGTTTATTTTTAGTTAAAGTTTAGAATTATTTTACAAATACTTGTTTCATTAAAAAATTCCATCAGTATATTGAAAGTAATTGTTTTATTTATTTATTTATTGGACTCTAGCAACTTTGCAATATATTTGCAATTTTTTCTCCATTTATTAAAATATTACTTTATATATTTCAGTAAGCTTTCCTGTTGATTGCACATTCATTGTAATAGTTATTCATAGTTGTTTAACACTTAAAAATCTATTATAAAGTTACTTTCATATTCTATTTTAGTAATTATTGGTGGTGATGTTTATTTACCTGGTGCTAGACAATCTTATTGATTTAAACAGTTTTTTCCCTCAGTCCTCTTGTGTTGTTTTGGTTTATAATCATACTAGAGGCCTGGTGCATGAAATTTATGCACAGGATGGGGGAGGGTCCCCTCAGCCCAGCCTGCACCCTCTCCAATCTGGGACCCTTCAGGGGATGTCTGACTGCTGGTTTAGGCCTGCTCCTGGGGATTGGGCCTAAAACAGCAGTCGGACATCCCTCTCACAATCCGGGACTGCTGGCTCCTAACTGCTCACCTGCTTGCTTGCCTGGTCACCCCTAACTGCCCCCCTTGCTGGCCTGGTTGCCCCCGACTGTCCGCCCCCGCTGGCCTGGTCACCCCCAATTAACCCCTCTGCCAGCCTGATTGCCCCATGCAGCCTGCTGTTCAGTCATTTGGTCATCCCTCACTATACCCCTGCTGGCCTAGTCGCTCCTCACAGCCTGTGTTCGGTCGTCCCTCCAGTTGCTTTGGTTGTGATGGCCCTTGGCTTTTTATATATTAGGATTGTTTGTGAATAACTTGATGCTGCATTTTTCTTCCCTGGAGTCCTCCCACTTCTCACAGTACAGCCAGAACTTTCCAATCAGAGTTCATCAGTATTGGTAGTAGCTGCTTCTTTTTATGGGTTTCATTTCAAAGGCAATGAAGCTGCATAGTGATAAATTAAATATTATTATGGCTTAAGGTCAGCATTTACCATTCAAGAATATTGCAGTCCCTCCAAATCCACAGTTTTGATTTCTGGGTTTCAGTTATTGTGATGAAAGGTGGTCCAAATATATTAAGTGGAAGATTCCAGAAATAAACAATTTATAAATTTTATATTGGACATTGTTCTGAGTGATGCATCGCAATCTGTCCCAGCTGGGACATGGATCATCCCTTTGTCCAGCATGTACACACTGTATAAATGCCCACCTACTAGTCACTGAGCCATCTGGGTTATCAGACTGTCCTGGTATCACAGTGCTTATGTTCAAGTAACTCTTATTTTACTTAATTATGGCCCTAAAGTGTAAGAGTTGTGATGCTGGCAATTCAGATATGCCAAAGAGAAGCATAAAGTGCTTCCTTTAAGTGCAATGGTACATGTGTATGTATAGGAAAACCATAGTGCATATAGGGTTCGGTACTATTTATGGCTTCAGGCATCCACTGAGTGTCTCCAAATGTATCCCCCATGGGTAAGGGAGGATCACTACATATCATTCAATTTTTAAAATTATAAGGTAGTCATCTCTGTGTTCAGTTTTATCAAACATCTTTCCAGTACCTGTTAAGACACCATTTTATAATACATCTCATAGGGATGTTAGTAGATTTCTTAGTATTTAATCTTCCTTGAATTTCTCAGATGAAATCACCTCCATCAAGACAGAGATAGATTATTTTATTATACTACTAGAGGCCCGGTGCATGAAATTCATGCATGGGGGGGGGGCGGGGAGTATCCCTCAGCCCAGCCTGCACCCTCTCCAATCTGGGACATCCCTCTCACAATCCAGAACAGCTGGATCCCAATCGCTCGCCTGCCTGCTTTCCTGATTGCCCCTAACCACTTCTGCCTGCCAGCCTGATCACCCCCTAACCACTCCCCTGACAGCCTGATTGATGCCTAACTGCTCCCCTGCCAGCCTGTTTGCCCCTAACTGCCCTCCCCTGCAGGCCTGGTCACCTCTAACTGCCCTCCCCTGCAGGCCTGGTCCCCCCAACTGCTCTGCCCTGCAGGCCTGGGTCCCTCCCAATGCCCTTCCCTGCAGGCCTGGTCGCCCCCAACTTCCCTCCTCTGCCAGCTTGGTCACCCCTAACTGCCCTTCCTTTCAGGGTTGATCACCCACAATTGCCCTCCCTTGCAGGCCTGGTCTCTCCCAACTGCGCTCCACTGCTGGCCATCTTGTGGTGGCCATCTTGTGTCCACATGGGGGCAGGATCTTTGACCACATGGGGGCAGCCATCTTGTGTGTTGGAATGATGGTCAATCTGCATATTACTCTTTTATTAGATAGGATAGAGGCCTGGTGCATGGGTGGGGGCCAGCTGGTTTGCCCTGAAGGGTGTCCCAGATCAGGGTGGGGGTTCCCTTGGGGTATGGGGTGGCCTGGGCAAGGGGCCTGTGGTGGTTTGCAGGCTGGCCACGCCCCCTGGCAACCCAAGTGGAGGCCCTGGTATCTGGGGTTTATTTATCTTCTACAATTGAAACTTTGTAGCCTGGAGTGGAGCCAAGCCTCCTGCTTGCTCTGTGGTGGCAGCCATTTTTGTTGGGACTTATGTATCTTCTATAATTGAAACTTTGTAGCCTTAAGCGGAGGCCTGGGCCGGCCAGGGTGTGCAGAAAGCTTGGCTTCCTCCATTGCCGGGGGCAACCCTAGCCTCCTGCTCTTTCCCGCTCCGTGGCTGCCACCATTTCTGTTTTGATTTATGTATCTTCTATCATTGAAACTTTGTAGCCTTGAGTAGAGGCCTAGGCCAGCAAGGGCAGGCGGAAAGCTTGGCTTCCTCCATTCCTGGGGAAACCCAAGCCTCCCTCCTGCTCTCTGTGGCGGTAGCCATCTTGGTAGGGTTTATTTGCATATTTGCTCCTGATTGGCTGGTGGGTGTGGCTTGTGGGTGTAGCGGAGTGATGGTTAATTTGCATATTACTCTTTTATTAGATAAGATCCCATTTGATTCATTAGCATTTCTACTAGTAGCTACATAATTTGCAGGGCCTGGTGTAAAGGAAACATGTGGGGCCTCTGTTGAAAGCGTGAAGAATTTAATGTGGTGACAGAGTGAGACCCTGCGCAGTGTCCTGGCGCAGCCCTGCCGCCGTGCCGGGGCGGGCCGGCTCGTCCCACCCTCAATCTCACTTTTATGTTTGTACGTGAAATTGAAATTGCCCCATAGTTGTCTTTCTGTGCTCTCTTGGTCAAGTTTAGATACTTGAGAAGATTTATGTTCATTCCAGAAAAGGAATAGGGTAGCTTACCATATTTTTTGCCTTCAGTAGCATTCATTAGTATGGGGTTTAGTTGTTCCTTGAAATGTGAAGGGGACACATAGACCCTTAGCTATGGGGTATTGAGGAGTTATTTCGAATATTAAGAAAAAAATTCAACATGAATATTGCTTTTCCCAGGTTTCCTAATTTTCTAAGGCCAATTTTAATCATTTGCACTTTTTTCAGAAAATTGATCCACTTTATCTGGATACTTGTAAATTTCAATGTGAGATTTATGATGATTTTTGTAATTTCCTTTCCTTTGTTACATTTCATTTCACATAACTAATTATTTGTCTATCTTTCTCTTTTCTTGATTGCACTTACCAAAGACTTCTCTATTTTATAGGGATTTTCACCCACCACCTCTACCTACACTAACAGCCAATCTGAGGAAGATTTATTAATCGCTTTCTCATAAGGTGGGGGCTTTGTCTGCCTGTTTGTTTTATTTGCTGCACCGATTTCTGCTTTTACTTCTATTGTTGCCCTTGGCTTGTTCTATGTAGGCTTTTTTCCCTGCTAACTTCTAATGCTCTCAACCAATCTCTCTCTCTCTCTCTCTCTCTCTCTCTCTCTCTCTCTATATATATATATATATATATATATATATATATATATATATATATGATATATGATTATAAACTTCTTTCTGCTTCTACTTTGGGCCACATTCTATATTCTTTGAGGTTTAGTGTTTTTTGTTGTTGTTAATCCTCACCTGAGGATATTTTCCCATTGATATTTTTTAGAACGTGGAAGGAAGGGGGAGAGACAGAGAGAGGGAACCATTGATGTGAGAAAGACACATCCATTGGTTGCCTCCTGCATGCACCCCGACCAGGGCCGGGGATTGAGCCTGCAACCAAGGTACATGCCCTAGACTGGAACCGAACCCAGGACCCTTCAGTCCACGGGCCAACGCTCCATCCACTGAGCCAATCTGGCTGAAGTTTAGTGTCTTTGTTGTTTTTCCACCAGGAATTTATTATTGTAAATGTGATTTCTATGACTCAAGTTAATTAAGAGCTCCCCCTCTTTCTTTTTACTTCCATGGGGCTAAATTTCATTTGTTTATTTAAACTTTGTTATCAACTTCTAACTTGTTGTGCTTTGTTTTAGACTGCTGTAGATATCATTCTACTTGTGTAGGTTTCTGTGCCTTCTGTTATAAATGTCCCCGGATGCCTGATTAGCGGGAGAATTCTCTGTACAGCACAGTCTAAATTCTACCCACAATCTCATTGCTTATAATTCTCATTCTAGGCCCCTTATTTTTTACCACGTGGTTTGTTGAAGGTGAAAAGATGTATGTTAAAAATCTGTAGCCACGATTCCCCCTCATTGCTCTGCCTCTGCTGTGCTGTTTTCTGAGGGTGAAGCCTCACTGCATGTGACGTAGCCACTCCTCTGAAGTGGCTTCTCTAAGGCACGCGTCCTTTGCTGTCTTCAGAACACTCCCCACTTGTAACCCATTCATTGGTCCCCGTTTAGTTCTTCATTGTCCACCTCCACGCTATTCCTTACAGGTCCTGAGGGCAGGGCCGCCTGACCGCTCACCCCCCTTCTGCCCGTGTCCAGCACAGCCCTGGGCACATGCCAGACGCTCAGTGGCCGTGCAGTCAGGGGCAGATGATAAATGACTCTCTTTGACATGTGAAATAGTCGTTGTTGTTGTTTTTACCTAGAATTCTGTTTTGCCTGGAAATAATCTGATCATTCCTGCTCTTTCTTCCCTCTCCCTCCCCCGGCTCCTGGTAGAAGAGTGAGGTCCCTGGCTGTCCCTTGCTCCTGCTCCTGTGGCTGTCCCTGCAGGCGGAGCCGCTTCCCGCCGGCTCGCCCCTCCTGGCCTGTTTGCCCCCCTGTGTACCTGGTCCCTGTGTGTAGAGGGCACAGCACAAGGGGTGTGAGGCTTGGAGCAGGTGCCCAGGCCAGAGACCCAGGTGCCAGCTGAGCTGCCTTGAGGACACTTAGCTCTTCCGGGCCTCTGGCATCTCTGCGTGAGGTGAGTCAGACAATGTGCATGAGGCACTGACCTGAGCAGAACGGACACTCCACAGGCTGCCTCCCAGGACGGCTCTTAGGGGAAACAGCAGTGAGTGCCGCCTGCCAGAGGCACTAAGGACCTGTGGGCGGCCCGCTGGCTGCTGGCGCTGGTGCGCTGGGCCCAGGGTGGGACATAGCCCCGTGCTAGCCTCGGGGCGACCGATCTGGAGAACCGCGAGTCTCCAGCCCATTAGCCTGGCAGGGCCGCTGCCCTCCACGAGGGGGCAACATGGGAGCCGTGGCTATCTGCAGTTTACACCGGGAATGGGGTCAGAGGTTCTTCCTGTGGCAGACAGTGCTTCGTGGGAGCTGGAGTTATTACCCTCCATTAACACAGGGTCTCACCCGGGAAGCTGCGAATTCTCTGGTCCCGCCTAAGGTTTCCTACCAGCATCTGCCACGTCACCGCCAGCGAAGGGACCTGAGGTCACACCTGGCGCTCACGCCTCCAGGAAAGACGCTCCCTTCTCGGTGCGGAATCCGGGCAGCGTCCTAGGCGCCTCTGGGGCATCAGAGAAGGAAGAGGGTCAAAACAGATGAAGAGTCCTGAGGTCCTTTTCCAGGCCCCCCAGTCAAGCCCCTAGAGTAAGGGTGTTCTAACTCCAGCTCACCCGCCCGACCACCCCTCCCGGATTCCCGAGCCCTGACCCGGGGAAGGAGACCTCTCCTACTCCCTAAGCTCTGCTTCCCGTCCGAGGTCAGGCTCGGGCCCGCCTGAGGAGGGACCCCTTCCAGGCCTTTTGGATGCAGGACCATCCCGGAGGGGGAGGGAGTCCCCCGGTTTTACGAGCAAGTGGCTGAATTCAGTGTCCTCTCCCGCGAGCACCGCACTGCAATCTCCCCGCCGTGTCTGCCCACATCTATGGGGTCCTGGCGTGTCCAACCTACTCCAAGGCCCAGCACCCCAACAGCAAGAAGCCACACTGCGTTTCCCATTCCCAGCTGCTTCTGTCTCTCACTGCGCCTCTCCTGCACAGGACGGCCTTCAGCCCGGGGCCTGGGGATGGAGGCTGCCCCGCAGCAGCGGCCTGCTCCCCGCCCGGAGCCGCGGGGCCCACGCAGGCCCACCCAGCGGCCGCCGTCCGGACTCAGCTTTGTGAAGGGCTCCTGGCTGCGCAGCCCCAGCCAACGCTGGCTCTCAATCCCTCTAAAGTAAGAGGAACACTCTCTCCCTTCCCTGGGGTGCTCTGAGGATGAATTATTTACTCTTCGTAAAGCACTTTGTAGGGTTCTGGATCATTACCCAGGGGCCACAGGGATGAGAAGCAGCGCTGGATGCCTGACAGGGTGGTTGTTACTATTAAGCATTTATATAGCACTTTACCTTTGCCAAGTGCTTCCCAATCACGTACTAGTTAATTCTCCAGCATCCCAGCTGTCAGCGGACTCGTTGCATGCGCTCCCGCCGCAGGTGCGGTCAGGAGAGGCCGGCCGTGACCTTGCCCAGGGTTACCTGGCACAGGGCTCTGCCTGCGACCCATGAGCGACGTGCATTTTCCATTCTTACCACCTCGTCGCTAACCCGCCCCAACCCACAGCCAGGCCCCGGCCAAGGACCGCCGTGGACTGTGACCTCGCTGGCGCGCCCAGGGACACCGGCTGACAGCCCGCTGTGTGGTGAAGGGAGGAACGCTGGCTTTGGAGTCCAAATGTGGCTGTGCAGCGCGTACGAAGGATGACCCTGAGCAAGTTCCTCATGATCCTGAAGGCTGAGATCCTCAATTATCCATTAGAGATAGAAACCCATGAGTCTGCTGTGAGGATCGGAAGGATTTGGTGGAGAGGACGCGCATCAAGTAGAGGCTTAAACGCTTGTGAGCTCCGAGCCTCTAGTTACCGCCTTCAGCTTTAGCGATGACACGGCTCGCCCATGGGAACACGGCAAAGGACAGCTTCGGCTCAAGAAAACCCAGCAGGCTGGCTGGAGCGGCTCGGTGGGTTGAACATCGTCCTGTGCACCGAAAAGTTGCCAGTTTGATTCCTGGTCAGGGCACATACAGAAGGCAACCAACCAACCGGTCTCTCTCTCTCTCTCTCTCTCTCTCTCTCTCTCTCTCTCTCTCTCTCTCCCTTCCTCTCTCTAAGCATGTCCTTGGGTGAGGATTAAAAAAAAAAAGAAAACCTCCTGGGACTCTATATAGTTTCTGCCATTAGCTTAGGAGCCTAGAAGTAGAAAGATAAGGAAAAGGAAGAAGCTGAACCTACAACTGTTTTCCATATACATAATAAGTCATGCTAGTTAGAATCCATACTGCACTTCAATTAAGTTTTCTTCATTAATTAACAAATGTTAAGCACCTACTATGAACCAATCACAGTTCCAGGAGCGAAGGACTTGGCAGTGAGTGAGAGAGACAAAGACTGGAGATGCTTACCAGGCAATGGGCAGGGCAGGCATGTATTAGAAGGAGAGCATGGCATGTGCCAATGCCCTGGGAAGGGAATACCTGGGAATGCCCAAGAAGCTGAGAGTAAGGGAGAAGATGGTGAGGACATGAGCTGGGTGAGGACAGCAGGAGCTGCTCACACAGGGCCCTGAACCCAAGTGAGGGGCTGGAATTTATTCCCCACACAACACTCCTGAAGGGCCATAAGCAAGGGGTGGCGTCATCCTTCAGGTTGCATTGTACATCATCACACCTTCCTCAGGCGAGCACCTGAGGGATGGCCCAGCCCTGTCAGGTTGTTGGTCTCTCAGCTCCACGAAGCCCACGGTGTGCTTTCTTAGTGATGCAGACTGATCCAAATGCATGTGCTGACATCTCGTCCTCAGTGTGATGGTATCAGGAGGTGGGGCCTGTCATGAGGGTGGAGCCCTCGGGAATGGGATTAGCGGCCTTCTGCAAGAGACGCTGGAGAGCTGCCTCTCCCCTCGCCCCTCCTCCTGTGTGGACACAGCGAGAACGTGAGTGTCCAAGAACCAGGATGGGGCTTCAGTAGACACAAAATCTGCTGGCACTTTTGTCTTAGATTTCCCAGCTTTCAGAACTATAGAAAACAGTGCTGGTTATAAACCTCCCAGTCTGAGCAGACTGAGCCACGTAGAGCATGTCTGAAACACAGAGCCCAATGAAGAAAACCTGACGCCCTTTGCCACCGAGCAATCCCATTGCTTCAGGACGGCCTTTGCAATGCCCTCGCACCCGCAGCTGTCTGCGACTTCCCATGCAACCCACCGGGCTCAGCGGGATGAAGCAGCTCCCGTGGGCTGGCTCCTCCGCACAGGTGTTAGGGCTGCTCTGCACCGCACCCCGCAGGCTCCTCCACCCTGAGCTCAGTCGTCCTCCCGCCTCCCCCGGGGAGATGTGCCCACACGGTGGCCAGGAGGGCGAGCTCATCGTCTGCCTTTTCCTGGCAGTCTGGGGAAACCATGCCGCATACCAAAGAGCTCCCTCATGCCCGACGCGGTGGGTCCCCGAGCCCCGCCGGGGTGGCTGACGTGGCCTGCACATACCACAGCCCGCTTGGGAGTCATGGTTCCTTCTAAGGTGCCCGGGCCTGCTGGGAGTGCGCAGTCTGGCTGGAGAAACAAGACTTCAGTGCCTCAGAAATGGTTCTCCTGGAGGTGCAAACGCTCTGCTGGGAAAACCTTAACCTCTGGTCGCTCAAGAGAACGCTGCAGTCACCAGGCGGCCGCATTAATACATTTCTGGACACATCATTCCGACAGGTGTGTGTCTAGGAGTCTGTGCCGGCCTAACCGTGCGTCCCTCCAAACCTCAGCACTGGGGAACCCACTGTCGAAAAGCTTCTGAGGAAAATGGGGCTGAGGCCTGAGGTCATAAATGAACCCACGAAGCACTTAAACATATATTCTTTTTACATTCGATACAATACGCAAAGGCCACATACTAACTAAAGACAAAAGCATTGGCCTCTTACACATAAGTTTGCAAAGACAGGAAGTTTACAATTAATTTCCATTAACCATCCTTTCCTCTCTAGAAACTTTGATATCTCTTCCTCACAATTTCAGAAGTTGCTTGTAAATTCTCTTGGCTTGCATTTGGAGCACATTTTAAAGGGGATAATATTTGTGCAGTGTTTTTATATCTAGTAACTCTTCATGCCCTGGGCTCCCCACCTGTGTGGGACAGAGTTCTTACCAGCAGACAACAAAATCCATACTAGTTAGTTTAATCAGAAAGTGGGTTTAAAAATCATGTTCATTTGCTTACAGGATCTCCCGGGAAACCAGGAAATAAACTTGGCTGCCACACGGCCAGGAAAATTGCCCAGGCGTACACAGGACTATTCTAGCAAAATGCCACTGCTGCCGCCACCCGCTGCTTGGCACTCAGGACGCCAGGCACTCAGAATGCCAGCCCAGCAGCCGAGGAGAGCCAGTGGCGTCTGCAAAGAAGCTTTCTGGAAGACACCATGCCCGGTCATGTGGCCAGAGCCTCTTGTCCACTTCATTTTCCAGGTTTTGAGTCAGCGTGTCAGTGTGGCGGGTGCTAGGTCTATGTGGAACTCTCTGGAAAGGGGGTGTCCAGCCCCGTCTCTACAGCGTAGGCGGTCTGGTAAGAAGGGAGCGGCCCACGGGCCAGCTCACAGGGTGTGCGGCACCCTTGGGACAGTAGGCGCCAAGGCTGCCTGCGGAAGGCAGATATTAGCCAGAATACCATGTCGCTACTCAGCTCTGACTTTTCAAATTAAATGCTTTCAACTTTAACAGGACAATAGTCTCAGGAACCAGGTTTTGTAGAGAGAGAAAACTATAAGTTCTCAAAGCCACTATTACAATGTTAGCCGCCAGGTTCAGCCAACATGAACATTAAGGTTACCAAAACACAAGGATAGAGAAACTAGGAGATGATATAATCATAGACCTTGCTGAGGTTTCGGCCTCATAGGACAAGGAGGTGAAAAGCTCACCCATCCACCCTGCTGGGCTGCAGCAGGAGAGGAAGAGAGAGGACAAACTGCAAACGCAGCCTTTACCTTCCCCTCTTGGGGATACACTTGCTGGGAGCAGCGGTGCTTAGAAACATTTCTCAACCCCCAAATATCAGCAATGCCTAGCTCACTCCCCTGCATGTATCCGTGGAGGCTCTGGGCCTGGAGGGAAGAGAAGGGCCAATTCAAAACCACAGTTTACCTGCGGTGGGAGCAACCATGGGCCACTGGCTGAGAGGCGGCTGGTGGATGCGCCAGAGGAAGGGGGTCTGGCTAGGGGTGCCACACAGTCATTCAGAGACCCCTGCTCTTCCGTGTAGTGGCTTTGTGCCCCCTTCGTTCTGAGTCCCTGCTGCATCCTCTCTATTGACCAGCCAAAACAAGCCAGTAAGAGAGGAAAGCACACAAGAGGCTTCCGGGGCCTGGCCGGCAGGCGGAGTGCCCCACGCCCACCCGCATCTTAGCCAGAGCTTGGTCCTATGCCCCACCCCACCCCATCGCAGGAGCGGCTGGACAGCCAGTCTGGCTGTGCACCTGGGAGGGAAGGAAGCACAGGAGGGTTTCTCTCCCTGGCCCGGGACGCAGAGGTGTTATGTGCCTCGGTGACAGGACACAGGTTGGGGGGTTCTAGGAGGTGTCATAGGCAGGGACTCCGTGGCCAAGTGGAAATGGTGGAATCCAGAGACCTTGGGGCCAAATGGGGTGCATAGCCCCCAGTGGACAGCATCCCAGGTAGTGACCTGATCAGCCAGGCTGGAGCAGAGGTCAGTGAGGACTCAGCCTAGGTCCTAGGGCGCCTCTTTCCTGCTCCACGAGGCCATGGGAGCCCGCCACGTGCCCAGATTTCATCTTGGGCTGAGGGCATGGTCTGCTCTCTCTCACATCTCCACCGTCTTTTGGTTCTCCTTCCTTTAGGATAGGATCAGGGCACAGAGGGTTGGCTCAGGAAAAAGGCAAAGCCTTTTGCCTAAGTGACCTTGCTTCTCTGGCTAGTGCTGCATCTCTGTTGGTGCATTTGGTGTGATCAGTGTCCACACCTTGGTGTGTGTGGGGTCATCGGGGACCCTTCTGCAGGGCCTCTCCTGAGATGGGAAACTGAACTTCAGCACCAGCTCCTTCAGCTCCCAGTGGCTTCCTTATGCTGGATACCATCTTGTGATGGGCCAAGCTCTTGGATGGCACATCAACAAGATAGCTCAAGCCTTCTGGAGCAGTGCTTGGCACACAGGTAACTCATATTCTTGCTATTCGGATTCCAAGGGTGTGACCTCTTGTAACTACCCTTTCCTTGGCCATATCACCCTTTTCTTGCCCATATCTTTTTTCCATTACATTTTCTTGGCTCATGTAAGTATAGGGCAGATGAATAATTCTAACTACATGACCAACCAGGGAATGAGGGGTCAATCTCTCCTTTTTGTAGGCACCCCACTTTTTCTTGGCTTAGGGGGTGAGGAGTGAACCTTCCCCCCAAGATGGGGGGATTCCTTCTGAGGCCAATGACACATCTCTTCCTCCTCCCTAGCCATAGTCTTCTGCTTCTATAGAATTTAATGGGGTGAAGGTGAGAAGGTGGCTGGAGTGAGGGTGTGTGCATTAGTCAGGTTCTCCATAGAAACAGAACCAATGGGATGTGTGTATGTGAATACATATATACTGAGTAGCCAGATTATTATGATCTCTGAATGCATAATAATCTGGCTACTCAGTGTATATACTATCTAATAATAGACAAATATGCAAATTGACCGCACCTCCGCTATGCCAAAGCCACGCCCACCAGCCAAGCCACGCCCACCAACCAATCAGGATGAATATGCAAATTACCCCAACAAAGATGGTGGCTAATTTGCATATCAAGACAGCATAGAAAGAAGCCAAGAGCTGTAGAAGGGAGCAAAGCTGCAGAGAAGCAAGCAAGCCGGGGGGAGGAGAAGGGAGGAGCGGAGGCGGGGCCGGGGGAGAAGGGGCAGGGCCGGGGGAGAAGGGAGGAGTGGAGGCGGGGCTGGGGGAGAAGGGAAAAGTGGAGGCGGGGCTGGGGGAGAAGGGAGGAGCGGAGGTGGGGCCGGGGGAGAAGGGAGGAGCGGAGGCGGGGCCGGGGGAGAAGGGAAGAGCGGAGGCGGGGCCGGGGGAGAAGGAAGGAGAGCAGGCTGGCAGAGAAGGCGGGCTGGGGGAGAAGGCGGGCTGGGGGAGAAGGGAGGAGTGGAGGCGGGGCCAGTGGAGAAGGAAGGAGAGCAGGCTGGCGGAGAAGTTAGAAAAGCAGGGGGGCTGGCGGAGAACGTGGGGTGGGGGACAAGGGAGGAGAGCAGGCAGGGCGGGGTAGAGTGCAGCAGGAAACCCTATTGCAGGATTTTTCCTGCAACGGGAACGCTAGTCCTATATAATAAAAGCCTAGGTGGCATCACACGAGGGCATTGTCACAAGATGGCCATCACAAGATGGCTGCCACAAATGGCCACCACAAGATGGCTGCCAAAAGATGGCCGGCAGGGGAGGGCAGTTGGGGGTGATTGGCCTGCAGGGGAGGGCAGTTGTGGGCGATCAGGTCAGCAAGGGAGGGCAGTTGGGGACAATTGAGCCAGCAGGGGAAGGCAGTTGGGGGTGATTGAGCCAGCAGGGGAGGGCAGTTGGGGGTGATCAGGCCAGCAAGGGAGCAGTTAGGCATCAATTAGGCCAGTAGGAGAGTGGTTAGGGGGTGATCAGGCTGGCAGGCAGAAGCTGTTAGGGGCAATTAGGCAGGTAGGCAGGCGAGCAGTTAGGAGCTAGCAGTCCCGGATGGTGAGAGCGATGTCCAACCACTGGCATTCAGACATTCCCCTAGGGGTCCCAGATTGGAGAGGGTGCAGGTCAAGCTGAGGGACACCCCCCCAACCCATGCATGAATTTTGTGCACTGGGCCTCTATAAATATAATGTTCATTTATTTATTTATTTTTTAAAATATATTTTATTGATTTTCTACAGAGAGGAAGGGAAAGGGATAGAGTTAGAAACATCAATGAAAGAGAAACATATCGATCAGCTGCCTCCTGGGGATGTGCCCGCAACCAAGATACATGCCCTTGACTGGAATCAAACCTGGGACCCTTCAGTCTGCAGGCCGATGCTCTATCCACTGAGCCAAACCAGTCAGGGCTATAATGTTCATTTATTATAAGAGATAGGCTCATCCTACATAATAAAAGGGTAATATGTAAATTACCATCATTCCGCTATGCCCACGATTGGGCCAGCGGGAGGTGCAGGGGGCGGGACTCGGGGTGGCTGGGGTGGCTGATTGGGCCAGTGGGACGCTGAGCTCACGTAGCCAGCAGCGGCGCGAGCTCAGCATCTGCGCCATGGCTGTGCTGAGGCACAGAAGAGGCCTCTGGGGCAGCGAGCCCACGTCCTGCTGCGGACCATCAAAAGCGGGGAGCGAAAGCAGGGGAGCTGGCTGCCTGTCCACTCCGGCACCAGACCTTTTGAAAGCCTTCGCCACGCCAGAGGCTTTTGAAAGGCCTGGTGCAGCAGTGGACAGACAGCCAACTCCCCCGCGATCGAAAGCGTGGAGCTGTGTGTCCGCTCCAGCACCAGCGGACCCCCTGCCATCAAAAGCGGGGAGCAGGCTGCTAGCAGTGTCCGCGGAGTGTGCTAGGCTTTGCGGGGCAGTGGATATGGCCTGGATGGCAGGTTAGGCCTAGGGGACCCTACACGTGCATGATTTAATCATGCACTGGGCCTCTAGTCTGATTATGGAATCTGGGAAGTCCAAAATTTGCAGGGGTGGCTGTTCAGCTAGAGACCCAGGGAAATGCTGATGCTGCAGATCAAGTCTGGAGGTTGTTCTGTGGAGACCCACGAGGAGCCAGCGCTGCAGGTCAGGTGTGAAGGCCATCTGCTGCAAAGCTCTCTCTTGCTCAGGGGTCGTCGTTCTTTTGTTCTATCTTGACCTTCAACTGGTTGGATGAGGCCCACCCACATTGTGGAAGACAATCTCAATGTCTAATGATTTAAATGTAAATCTCATCCAGAAACAACCTTACAAGAATAATATTTGACCAAATAGCTGGGATCTATGGCCCAGCCAAGTGGACACATGAACTTAACCATCACAGTTCGGGTAACTGAGTGGGTTTGCTCTCTTTAGTAACATCTGCAGGAGCAGTCTGACTTCAATTGCTGGTCACTCCTCTGTAAGTCCGTGGTGACTCTCCAGAATGTGGGGCCTTCAACACCGCTCAGCCCCAGCTTTTGTCCACAGTTACAATTTGGGGGCAATAAAACAAGTTACAGAAAAACTGAAACAAACTCCCTCCCTGTATAATTTCCCAGAGATAACAATTACAGATGGTTTATTGCTTTTCAAATTTTTAAATGACATATATTCTCTGTCTCCCTCCCTTCCTCCTCCTAATTAATTCCATATCTGTGTTTATCTTTGTCCAGGTTTTGTTTATACAACTTCATTGGATATAATTCACATAATATACTAGTCATTTATATAAAGTGTATATTTGCAGATATGTACAGCCATCACCATAATCAGCTTTAAAACATTTCATCACCTTTTAAAAATAAGCACCCATACTCTGCAGCTCTCACCCCCCTAGCCCCGTCTTCATCCCCCACCTCAGCAACCGCTCATGTGCTTTCTCTCTCTATAGATGTCCTCATTCTGGACTTCGTATGAATGCAATCACAGACTCTGTGTTCTTTTGTGCCTGACTTCTTTAAGTTAGCATAATGTTTTCAAGGTCCGTCCATGATGTAGCATATGGCAGTATTTCATTCATGTTCATGGCTGAATAATATTCCTTGTAAGGATAACCACATTTTGTTTATTCATTCATCATCTGATGAACATTTACTAGTACGTTGTTTCCACCTTTTGGCTATTGTGAATAATGCTGCTATGAACATTTGTGTGTGTTTGAGTGGACATATGTTTTCATTTCTCTTAGGTATATATGTAGGCGTGGAATTGCTGGGTCATATGGGAACTCTATGTTTAATCATTTAAGAAGCTGTTTTCTGCAACATTTTACACTTCCACCGGCAGTGTCTGAGGCTCCCATTTCTGACAACAGTTATTATTGCCTCACTTTTTGCTGCTAGCCATCCTAGCGGGTATCTCACCGTGGTTGCGATGTGTATTTTCATGACATCTAGTGATGCCAAGCCTATTTTCCTGCTTGTTACTGATAAAACGTGGATTGGGCCATCTGGCTGCCACCAAATTCTGCTTAGCTTTGCTAGAAAACCGAGTCCCAGTAGTGCCTGGGGTTGGAGCTGGCTTGACTCAGAGACAGCCTTTCCCTGTATCATAGTTCCCATTCGTGGTTATTTGTCTAGAACCTCAGCTCCCCTGGCGAGGTAGAGCTGGAACTGCCTGCATTTGCAACGTACCCACAGCCCCTTCTCCCCTCTGGTCCTCGCCTCCATCCTCCGTAAGCCTTTTCTCCTCTTGCACCCCAGCCTGGACCCCCAGAGCGCCTTCCTTCACAGGACAGCTCGAGCCTGTGGCTGACATCAGAGGGCCTGAGGGGAGCCTGGGGATTCTATTCCATTGTGTTAGGCCTTGAAGGTCGTTCCAGTAAGGGCTGACCATGTCTAAAAACATATCATATGAGGTAATGTGTGCTCCAGCAAATCAAAGTGGTCTTTTCTGTCACATACCCCCTGCTGCCTGCTAAGAAGCATGTGGTATGCTAACCGGAAGTGCGTTTGTTTGCGGATAGTAGACAGCTATCATGCCCTGTGTAACGGCTTCCATAGACTTGAATACAGTATTGATTTGGGAGTGTAAGTTTAAAGGCAGGAACTAGAAAATAGTAAATTGCTCTCCTTGTGAGAAAGGAGTGGCAAATTGAGTGGTTCTGGGGAAACTCTAGGAGTGGAGGTTTTAATAGAGGAGATTTTGACCAGAGATTGGCACACTTTTTCTTAAGGGCCTGACCATAAATATAGGCTTTGTGGCCCATTCTGTCTGTCTCAGCCACTCAATGCTGACATTGTAGTGGACAGCAGTGCAAGTGAGGTGGAAATGGGTGCTGTGGCTCTGGGAGGATTGAAGGGATGGAGTGGGGGGTAGGAAGAGAGAGATGGGGGGGGGGAGAGAGAGAGAGAGAGAGAGAGAGGTGAGAGAGGTGAGAGAGAGGGGGGAAGAGAGAGAGAGAGAGAGAGATGAGAGAGAGAGGGGGGAAGAGAGAGAGAGAGGGAGAGAATTGAGAGAGAGATATCAGTGTGAGAGAGAAACATCGATCAATTGCCTTTCATATGTATCCTGACCAGGACTGAACCCACAACCCAGGTATATGTCCTGACTGGGAATCAAACTGGCAGCCTTTAGGTGCACAGGATGGCGCTCAAGCAACTGAGCCACACCGGCCAGGCTGGAGAAACCCTTTCAGATGAAAGCTCTGCTTTCTCCATGGGCACTAACCTTGTCACACGTCAGTGTGTGATCGCCTAGTGTGCACTACAGAGATGAGGCACAGGGAGGAAGAAGCATGGCGGGGTGCCAGGCCTAGAGGGCAGGGAGGGAGGGCCTCCCAGCACCTACTTGAGTGCTAACTAAGACAAGTGAGTGTCAGGCCTTGGCATTCTGTCACAGCTTCTGGTTGATTTATTTAACAATCCATTCCTTGAGAAATAGACGTTTTTTTCCCCTGTAGAAATAAGTGTTGTGTCATCATTTTTTCCTATGGATTACATTTATTTGGCTCCTATAATGCCCTACTTTTACTAGTCATGAGACTGTCTGATTTGGTTGCTAAGAAAACAGTACAAAGACTACATCAGGCCATTTTTAAAGCTAGTTATTTTGATCATGGAGACAAAGCCAGGCCCTTTGGTTTGGTTTGTAGTCTTTGGCAAATTATCTCAAGAGAAAGTCATTTCCTAATATTTTATGTTCTGGATAAATATAACTGTTTATTTTGTAAGTAAATGCACATGGAGCTCCTCTCAGGGCGAATGCGAGAGGCAGCATCACCGTGGCTCTCTAGTTGCTATAGCCACACATTCTCCTTCATTTAAAGTGGATTTTTCAGGAAAAACATTTGAGGCAAACACGATACGAAAGGTAATATCTTTATTACTCAAAGACTCATGCGGAGTTTGAAGAACATTAAGACCTCACCAGAGGCACAGAGACAGAAAAACTCACAAAGGAAGAATCAGAGATGCAAATGACACAACCCCAGCACCAGTTAAAAAATTAATGCTCACTCCTAATGGTTAGTCTCATATGGTGTAAATTGAGTCTCAGATGGTGTACTACTTTTTGGAAAGCAATTTGGCAAAATGCTTCAAGATTCATAAACATGAGCGTGTCTCTGATCCATATTCCACTTCTGAAACGCTTTCCTCGCAAAGAACCCAAGTCGGGAAAAGCATTGCCTGTTTGAGTGGATTGTGTGCAAGCTACAAGTTCAACAACAGGGATGACCTAGTGTGTTATCTGGCTTATGAATTAATATGCATCCACCAACCAGCTAGTTATGTGACTTTGGTAATATGAAAAGCAAAATGGACAGGATTCAAATGGTGTATGCATCATTCCAAAGACTAGAAGAGAAAAATACATAAAATAGTATTGTTTTACAACATACATAAGTTTACCTAAGTTTTCTCCAATTCTAATCCAACACCACAGATTTCATTTCTCCCTTTCACTTTTGATATTTGTAACTCCTGTCTCTAACCAAAATAATAGATTTAGCTAACATTACTCACAATATGTTTGTTTATTTGGTCCATCAAGGAATTTCAAGTTTTGTCTGCTAATTGTGTGGAGAATATGGGTTTTGTGTAGTTTTATTTTTCTTTCCTACATTCTCTCCATCCCTCGAACCCTCCCTCTTCTTCTCCCTCTTTCCTTTTGCAGGTTATGTTGGGAGATTCGATTTAATAATTACCATCATCTTGGCTACTAAAAATAATTTCTTAACATTATCCAATACCCTGTTTGTGTTGAATTTCCTTGGATTTTCTATAAAGTATCTTTGTTTTAATTAGATCCACAGGCATTTCACACTTGTAAACACAAGTCCTTAGTCTAAAGCATTTAAATACTTTATAATAGCGCCCCTTTCCCATGTAATTTATTTTTGGAGGAACTGGTCATCTAGCCTGTGAGTCTCCTTCCGCAGTCTGGGTTGGCTGGTTTGATCCTAAAGGCGTCGTTGGATGAATTTCTCTAGCCCTCAGATTCCCTTTCACTGGCAATTAGACCTAGATACCTGCTGATGTTTACACTCGGTGTTGTTCTGTTTTGGAAGAAACCCTTGTAGATGGCATCATGTTCTTCCTATTGCCCTGGGCTGAAGGGCAGGGCCTGGGCTGAAGGGCAGGGCCTGGGCTGGAAGGGCAGGGCCTGGGCTGGAAGGGAAGGGCCTGGGCTGGAAGGGAAGGGCCTGGGCTGGAAGGGAAAGGCCTGGGCTGGAAGGGAAAGGCCTGGGCTGGAAGGGCAGGGCCTGGGCTGGAAGGGAAAGGCCTGGGCTGGAAGGGAAGGGCCTGGGCTGGAAGGGAAGGGCCTGGGCTGGAAGGGCAGGGCCTGGGCTGGAAGGGAAGGGCCTGGGCTGAAGGGCAGGGCCTGGGCTGGAAGGGAAGGGCCTGGGCTGAAGGGCAGGGCCTGGGCTGGAAGGGAAGGGCCTGGGCTGGAAGGGAAAGGCCTGGGCTGGAAGGGAAAGGCCTGGGCTGGAAGGGAAGGGCCTGGGCTGGAAGGGAAGGGCCTGGGCTGGAAGGGAAAGGCCTGGGCTGGAAGGGAAGGGTCTGGGCTGGAAGGGAAAGGCCTGGGCTGGAAGGGAAAGGCCTGGGCTGGAAGGGAGAGGCCTGGGCTGGAAGGGAAGGGCCTGGGCTGGAAGGGAAAGGCCTGGGCTGGAAGGGAAGGGTCTGGGCTGGAAGGGAAAGGCCTGGGCTGGAAGGGAAAGGCCTGGGCTGGAAGGGAGAGGCCTGGGCTGAAGGGAAGGGTCTGGGCTGGAAGGGCAGGGCCTGGGCTGGAAGGGAAGGGCCTGGGCTGGAAGGGAAGGGCCTGGGCTGAAGGGAAGGGCCTGGGCTGGAAGGGCAGGGCCTGGGCTGGAAGGGAAGGGCCTGGGCTGGAAGGGCAGGGCCTGGGCTGGAAGGGAAAGGCCTGGGCTGGAAGGGAAGGGTCTGGGCTGGAAGGGAAAGGCCTGGGCTGGAAGGGAAAGGCCTGGGCTGGAAGGGAGAGGCCTGGGCTGGAAGGGAAGGGCCTGGGCTGGAAGGGAAAGGCCTGGGCTGGAAGGGAAGGGTCTGGGCTGGAAGGGAAAGGCCTGGGCTGGAAGGGAAAGGCCTGGGCTGGAAGGGAGAGGCCTGGGCTGAAGGGAAGGGTCTGGGCTGGAAGGGCAGGGCCTGGGCTGGAAGGGAAGGGCCTGGGCTGGAAGGGAAGGGCCTGGGCTGAAGGGAAGGGCCTGGGCTGGAAGGGAAGGGCCTGGGCTGGAAGGGAAGGGCCTGGGCTGGAAGGGCAGGGCCTGGGCTGGAAGGGCTGACCCTGAGCTGAAGGGCAGGCCCTGGGCTGGAGGCCTGAACAATCTTATTTAGGGCTCCGCCTATTTGTCCAGGTGGCCCCGTGGCCTTTGACAGAGGGACCCGTGTCCTCACCACCAAACATGCTCACAGAAGAAAGCAACTGCATAATTGCAGATAAACCCCAATTTCCCCTGCGGCCTGGCGGGAGGAAGGGCACCTGGAGGTTGGGGGAGGGCAGTGCATTGAGGGGGTGTCTGCACACCACACCTTCCGGCCGATGGCGTGGGGCTCGCACGCAGGCAGGTTTATTTTTACCCTGAGTTTGGAGAAAGCCTAATGCTGAGAGCGCTCCTCCGCGCGTGAATAAAGGGAAGGGAGTGCCCGTAGCATCCCACAGCGGCGCCGGCTGCCTCCGACCATTAGGTCCCATTAAAGATGTAATATCTGTGGCGTCTCTGGAGAAATCCCCACTTATTTATGCTCAGTATTAGGGCAAGTATTAGTTAGATCCAAACAGGATGCAGTTAAGGCTAAGCTGATGTCACAGCAGAGCTTGCCTGATAAACAAAATAAGTGGCAATGACTTTCGAGCAGGACTCATAATTTGTTCAAGGCCTCGCTCTGCGCTCATCGCCCGGCCCGGAAGGCAGGTGTCCCGGGAGAGGCGGGCTTCTCCCCGCAGAGGAGGCTGGGCTGCTCGCTCCCTCCGGCTCTCCCTCGGGGCGGTAACCAGGAAATACAGCCCAACACAGGAAATGAGCTTGGCCGCTTTTATGGGATTTTAAACCGAGAGCTTTGCTGGGGGACTGGAGGGGCGGCTCCGCCCAGCAGCTGCCTCCGTGCCACCCGGGCTTCCCCTGCAGGAGGTGCTGCGCCCCCTGGAGAGGCCTCTCCTGAGGGAAAGGTGGGGGCCTGGAGGGGCCTGGCGGCAGGACTGGCTGCAGATGTCACGGGGGCCTGGGCAGAACACGGCTCTCCCGCGGGACCTTGGTTTCATACTATTTGGTTTCATGCAGTTGCTTTTTCTGTGAGCAGGCTGGCTCTCCAGGCGGCCCTCCCTCCGCACTGCCCTCTTCCCTGGCAGCTCATGGCCGCACACCTTGCTTCTTTACTCAGACTATGGCAGTTGGGCTTCCAGCACGTTCTCCTGAGCACAGGATCCGAGCCCAGGACTGTTCGCCACGGTCTTTCTCAGGTGCTGCCTTCGCGGGCACTCAGGACTGTCCGTGCCCTGTCCCAGGGGCCCTGGGGGCCTGAGCATATCGAATGGCAGCCAGAGACACCCACGCCACAAGCCTGGGGCCTCCCGAGGGCAGCACCCAGTCCCCCGCCAGCGCTCTAGCTTCTTCCTGGGAGGAGCAGCTGCCTGGCTCTGTGGTCCCGATGCTGATGCTGGGCTTTCTCTGGAGGAGAGATGGGCCCGCCCTGGAGCGGGCAGGCATCGCAGGCCTGGCACAGGGCTGTGGGTCTGAGTGTGCATGGGGCAGAACACGGCTGGCTCTCCTGAGGGACCTTGGTTCCACACTACACCTCTGCCCACTAAGGCCAGGGCTGGTCCATGCCATGAAAACGTCTGCCAGAACTTCCATTCACTCCCCTCCCAGGCCTCATCCTCTCTCCACACACCTCCATCCCATCTCCTCTCTCCATCCCATCACACATATTTTATATGCGCACTTACTGCATTATCCAGTATTTCAGGAGTATAACTATCCTTTCCCACTCCTTTCCCCTTGTTCTGCCTATTCCATGTTCCTTTTTCCTCTCCTTTCTTGCCTTCTTTTTGATTAAGTATTTTTTATTTCCTTCTTTCCTCTTTATTAGGAAGTTTCTTACATTTTATTTTACTGATTTTGATTGTTACCCTGAAGACTGTAACACGCATCACTGACTTATTAGTTTGTAATATAGAGTAATACCTTGATCACTTCCTGTACAATGTAAAGATGTTATTCATTAATTACATTTATTTGCCCTGCCTGATGTGTTATATTGCATGCATTTCAACTGTACACTGTATACCTATTTAAATCCCACAAGGCATCATTATTATTGTTTTACAGAGTCAAGAGTCATCTGCATTTACTTATATTTTCTTTTTCTGTTGCTCATCTTTTTTTTTTTTTCATCTCTCTGCTTCTATCTGGAATCATTGTCCTCTGTTGAAAGAGGAAAATGACTAGTATTTCCTTTAGTGTTCAGTCTACTGATGATAACTTTTATGCTTTTGTTTGCCTGTAAATATCTTTATTTTGCTTTTATTTTTGAAAGATATTGTGCTGGCCATAGAATTATAAGTCTGCAGTTGATTTTCTTACAGACTTTGAGAATAGAATTCCATTGTTCTCTGGCTGTCATCATTTCTATTGGGAAGTCAGTGTTAGTCTTATTGTTGTTGTGGTCCTGAAGATAATGTGTCTTTATTTCTCCTCCTGGTTTCTTCAAATATTTTCTATTTGTATTTTATTTACTATAGTTCTACTTCGATGTGTATAGCTGTAGGTTTATTGGTATTTATCCTGCTTGAATGAACACCTACCCCTTGAGTCCATCCTCATTATTTCATTTTAGAGATTAAAAAATTGAGCCAGAGCAAGGATAAGAGATAATGATAATTTAGGCCCTGGATCATTTGATCAGTATTTACCAACCTCTAACTGGCAGCCTCAGACCTTTCTCCTACCTTCACTATCTTCTATCTTACTCCAGAAGTTTTAGTAGATAATGTAAACAGTTTATCAGGTATGGAATAGTTCGTGTTGAGGCAAACTTTTCTACACCACTACCATGCTCAGGATGGTGTGATGATATCAGATATGGTGCCCCTAGCCATTCTTAGAGAAAGTCTAGATTAGTAATTAAGATCTGGCTTTGCCATCAGACTCCATGGCTCTGCCACCCTTCCCCCACTAGCTGTGTGACCCTGGCGGGTAAGCCCTCTACCCCTCAGTTTCTTTCCTGTAAAGAGAAGGCACTAGTAGTGCCAGCTCACAGTGGCAGCACATCATACTGTGTGCTTGAAGAAGCAAATCAGTTAATTCCAAATAGTCATTTATTATGTGCAACACCCTGTCCCTCTCTTCAGGGTACACACTGTTGCTGAAGCTGGTGAATAAGTATAATGACAGACCATGTAGGGAGTCTAAAGTGGCTAAGGTCCAACCTGGAGCATTCCTAGGTTCCCTGTGACCTGAGTCCAGAGCGTGTCTGTGTCCCCCAGACCACATGTGTGTGCAGCATGTGTGGAAAACCAGGCCCCTGAGCCAGCTTGTCAGACATGTTGGTGACCCATTTCCAAGGAAAGAGAATTCTGTTGTCCAGACAAGATCATGGAACCAGAGGTGTGCGTTACTCGTTGGCTCAGCCCTAACAGAGTCTCCTTTCTACATTCACCAGACACTACAACTCTCATTTCGCCCTCCAGCAGTTAATGGAGGAGACATCTACAGCTTTCCAGGAACATGAAGAGCCACTCACAATGGCCAAAGTGTTCCAAATCGCACTTGTAACCACAACATAGAAATAATGCTTCATTCTAAAGGCAGCCGCCCCTCCCAGAACACCCAGGAAACAGATGGCATCCTCAGCCCAACACTTCTGCTGGTGTTTAAACAATGTGTTTCCTTTGGAACATGATGGTATTGTGCAAGGTCCACGTCTTGGAGACAGACATGCCCAGATTCGGACTTTGGTTCCTCCTTGTGCTAATCCGGATGAATGCCCCAGCCCTTTCTAGCCCACTCTGAGATCCTCCATCTTTGCCTCCCAGAACTGCTGGTGGGAGTGCAGCTGGGCTGTGTGGGGAAGAGGTGCTCATTGCCACTCAAACTCCAGGCAGGGGGCCTCTTCCCCAAACCCACCGATCGGGAAAGCCTCTCGGGGCGCCAGGGCCTGGCATCTTCTTGACCGCTCTGCCTGGAGGCCTTGACCTCGCTGGGTTGGGGTCTGTCCGTGCACAGCACTGATACGAGGGTGGGACTGAACTCCAGAAAACCCAGTCACACATGCACCGTGGAAATGGGTCTGGGATGACTCCCATGAACAGCACAGTGCAAACAACTGAAGTCACGCATTGAGTCCCCTTGTGCAGAAGTCCCCACAGGTGGCCTGTCCCCTGAGCCCCCACTGCCTTCTCACGCACTTTGCTTCTGCACCTCCCTCTTCCCATCTGTATTGGATGACAAAGGGATTTCAAATTGTTCTCCTCATATTCACATCCAAACCACTGGGAGGGTCAGCAGGCCACTTGACCCTTTATTAAACAACTAGGGGCCCGATGCACGAAATTCATGCAAGAGGCTTGGCCCTTGCAGCCCTGGCTTCGTCTGGAAGGTCATTAGGCAGTCTGGTCTAATTAGCATATTACACTTTTATTATTATAGACATTCACCTTTCTGAGAAGACAGCTGAGAATATAAGTTGCAAAGTTCTTCCTTCTGTTATTTCAGTTGCTTTAGTTTGTGTTTCCCCAGAGTGGAGCCCTAGACAAATCCTTGGTGCTAAAGGTACATTTGGGAGGAGAGGCCAGGAAGCAGGGTGTAGGGCCAGGTGAGGGTGGGAACAGGGGTGTAGGGCCAGGTGAGGGTGGGAAGTAGGGGTGTAGGACGAGGTGTGGGTGGGAAGTAGGGTTGTAGGGCCAGGTGAGGGTGGGAAGCAGGGGTGTAGGGCCAGGTGAGGGTGGGAAGCAGGGGTGTAGGGCCAGGTGAGGGTGGGAAGCAGGGGTGTAGGGCCAGGTGAGGGTGGGAAGCAGGGGTGTAGGGCCAGGTGAGGCCGGGAAGCAGGGTTGTAGGGCCAGGTGAGGGTGGGAAGTAGGGGTGTAGGGCCAGGTGAGGGTGGGAAGCAGGGGTGTAGGGCCAGGTGAAGCCGGGAAGTAGGGGTGTAGGGCCAGGTGAGGGTGGGAAGTAGGGGTGTAGGGCCAGGTGAGGCCGGGAAGCAGGGTTGTAGGGCCAGGTGAGGGTGGGAAGTAGGGGTGTAGGGCCAGGTGAAGCCGGGAAGTAGGGGTGTAGGGCCAGGTGAGGGTGGGAAGCAGGGGTGTAGGGCCAGGTGAGGGTGGGAAGCAGGGGTGTAGGGCCAGGTGAGGGTGGGAAGCAGGGGTGTAGGGCCAGGTGAGGGTGGGAAGCAGGGGTGTAGGGCCAGGTGAGGGTGGGAAGCAGGGGTGTAGGGCCAGGTGAGGGTGGGAAGCAGGGGTGTAGGGCCAGGTGAGGGTGGGAAGTAGGGGTGTAGCACCAGGTGAGGGTGGGAAGCAGGGGTGTAGGACGAGGTGAGGGTGGGAAGCAGGGGTGTAGGGCCAGGTGAGGGTGGGAAGCAGGGGTGTAGGACGAGGTGAGGGTGGGAAGCAGGGGTGTAGGGCCAGGTGAGGGTGGGAAGCAGGGGTGTAGGACGAGGTGAGGGTGGGAAGCAGGGGTGTAGGGCCAGGTGAGGCCGGGAAGCAGGGGTGGGGCACAGGGTGGTTTCTGGAGACAGTGGAAGCTGGGCTCTGCCGTGACCTCTGAGATGCCTGGCCCAGAATCGTCTGTTTATAACTCAAGAGGCTGAGCATTTGCGTTTTCATTCCCCAGCACTTAGAAGCTGTCCAGGAAGCAATGGCCCCCTTTTCTCCAGACTGCCTATGAGCCGAGTGGGATGCGTGTCTTCCAGAAAAGCTCAGAAGCGGAGAAGGGAGAGACCCCAGGCTCAGGCTGAGCGGCGCGCACTCCCTGTCCACCTGCTGTGGCTGAGTCACTGATGGCGGAGCCTGTGGAGGGCCCAGAACAGTGCCCTCCCTGCCTCCCACCTGCTGGCTGGCCGGGCGGGGCTCCAGCCGGGCTGTCTGACTGAATTTTAGCCCCTCTTTCCATGAGCTCAGCGTGTATTTGATTTACGTAGGAGCTGAAGCAAAGCTGTTTCGGTTCACAAATTGTTGGTTTGTGTCTTTGGGAATTGGATATTTGCTAACTCTGGTGAAAGGAGACATGAAACCACAAATCCCGCCAGCTACAGCCTGAGTGTAAGAGAATATCAAGTCAAACCTTTCTCTCTGTAAGTGTGCAATGTTTCGGGAGAGAAAATGGGCAGAAGGCGGAGTCCGGACTGTGCCTGGGAGGGAGGGAGAGGAGAGGGGACGCCTGTCACAGGCAGCTCTGGGAGACAGGCTGATGCTGCCGGCACACCTCCGACCGTCTGGCGCTGGGCATTCCAGGTGCATCAAAGCTTCAGAGAGCGGCCTCCCTGGACGGTGCGGGGCAGGGGCTGACCGGGAGGCCTCAGGAAACACGCCTCTAACTCATGGCCTTTTGCCCTTCACTCTCATACGGTGTTCCAGCTGACTTAGGTGAACCTTAGCTCTTTTCCCAAACCAGGTTCCCTTTTGGAGAGAAGCAGAGGAAGTAACCCAGTCCCGGGCTGGGAGGCCGGGGGCTGAGACAGGAAACCTGAGCCGGCCCGGCCACCGATGTAAGAGCAGGCCCGTCCTGGCTCCAGGCCTCGCGTGCTCCAGGTGGGTGGTCCAGGAATTTTCTCAGGTCCTTCCGGCCGGATCAGTCTGGGCTTCCTCCCCTGGGAGGGCTCTCATGGACGCCGGCTGCCGGGGCAGCAGACCCATGGGCAGTGCAGCACTAAGGAGGCCCTCAAGGTGGGGGTACCCGGTGGCAACCAGACCGTAGCAGGAAATGCTTTTGAAGGTGGACGATGGAACACATTGCGTGACCCAAAGCGTTTCCCTCCCCGCCAGCTCAGGATCCCCGGGTTGTTTGTCCAGAATCCCTGCTGTGCTAACAGCTTGCACAGGAACCCACTCCTCAGGCAGCCCGTGCTGACGCGGCACCAGTCCCCTGCAGTCACCCCGCTGCGCAGTGGCCCGCACACACTGCAGAGGTTTTAGATGGCCCAGAGAGAGCGATGGGGCGGCTGCCCGGTCATTCCTTCATGAACTGCTGCTGAAGTGCTGACTGTCTTCCGCTGTGCTGCCTAACCATTCCGCCCGCACCCAGAGCCGCTCTGAAGTTCTCGGCTTATTTGCTCTTTAGTCTAAATCCCATCACACATTTTTAGCTCAAAGCAATGAACCTGACCCCAGCTGAAGCCCTTTAAATAGAGAGATGTACTAGTACATAGACATTCTCCTTGTTTAATGTTGTATATTCTGAAAAGGAATATGATGGAATAAAATTATCTGAGCTGAGGCTTATATTAAGTCGATCCTGGAACTGGAACCGACTTCCTTCCCAGCGGAGAAAATGGGTTCTCAGGAAGGTGAGTGAGGCTGGGCCACCTCTGCTCTTGGCCTTGAGAACTGAGCTCGGGGCTCCAGTTTCTCCCAACTTCCTGCCTCGTCTGAGATGACTGACTGCAAAATGCCAGTCTGCCTCCGGCCTTTGAGGTGGAAAGCAGTCTCTGCAGACCTGACTCCAAGTCCGATGGGTAAAGTAGAGCTGAGACAATTACAGGGCAAATCCAGCTCCTAACCACCCTCCTGCCCATCAGAAAACAGGTTCACAGCCCTTGCTTATTCACCAACCCTCCCCAGGAGGAAAGGTGAGACAAGTGCACACGCAAAACACCGGGCACAGTTCCCATGCTGCAGGGGAATGGCTGTAGGCCCTGTGCTGTAGGGGAATGGCTGTAGGCCCTGTGCTGTAGGGGAATGGTGTCAGGCCCTGTGCTGTAGGGGAATGGCTGTAGGCCCTGTGCTGTAGGGGAATGGTGTCAGGCCCTGTGCTGTAGGGGAATGGCTGTAGGCCCTGTGCTGTGGGAATGGCTGTAGGCCCTGTGCTGTAGGGGAATGGTGTCAGGCCCTGTGCTGTAGGGGAATGGCTGTAGGCCCTGTGCTGTGGGAATGGCTGTAGGCCCTGTGCTGAGGGGAATGGCTATAGGCCCTGTGCTGAGGGGAATGGTGTCAGGCCCTGTGCTGTAGGGGAATGGCTGTAGGCCCTGTGCTGAGGGGAATGGCTGTAGGCCCTGTGCTATAGGGGAATGGCTGTAGGCCCTGTGCTGAGGGGAATGGCTGTAGGGCCTGTGCTGAGGGGAATGGTGTCAGGCCCTGTGCTGAGGGGAATGGCTGTAGGCCCTGTGCTGTAGGGGAATGGTGTCAGGCCCTGTGCTGTAGGGGAATGGCTGTAGGCCCTGTGCTGTGGGAATGGCTGTAGGCCCTGTGCTGAGGGGAATGGCTGTAGGCCCTGTGCTGAGGGGAATGGTGTCAGGCCCTGTGCTGAGGGGAATGGCTGTAGGCCCTGTGCTGAGGGGAATGGCTGTAGGGCCTGTGCTGAGGGGAATGGCTGTAGGCCCTGTGCTGAGGGGAATGGCTGTAGGGCCTGTGCTGAGGGGAATGGCTGTAGGCCCTGTGCTGAGGGGAATGGCTGTAGGCCCTGTGCTGAGGGGAATGGCTGTAGGCCCTGTGCTGAGGGGAATGGCTGTAGGCCTTGTGCTGAGGGGAATGGCTGTAGGCCCTGTGCTGTAGGGGAATGGCTGTAGGCCCTGTGCTGTAGGGGAATGGTGTCAGGCCCTGTGCTGAGGGGAATGGCTGTAGGCCCTGTGCTGAGGGGAATGGCTGTAGGCCCTGTGCTGAGGGGAATGGTGTCAGGCCCTGTGCTGAGGGGAATGGCTGTAGGCCCTGTGCTGAGGGGAATGGTGTCAGGCCCTGTGCTGAGGGGAATGGCTGTAGGCCATGTGCTGTAGGGGAATGGCTGTAGGCCCTGTGCTGAGGGGAATGACTGTAGGCCCTGTGCTATGGGGAATGGCTGTAGGCCCTGTGCTATAGGGGAATGGCTGTAGGCCCTGTGTGTAGGGGAATGGCTGTAGGGCCTGTGCTGAGGGGAATGGCTGTAGGCCCTGTGCTATAGGGGAATGGTGTCAGGCCCTGTGCTGTAGGGGACTGGCTGTAGGCCCTGTGCTGAGGGGAATGGCTGTAGGCCCTGTGCTGTAGGGGAATGGTGTCAGGCCCTGTGCTGAGGGGAATGGCTGTAGGCCCTGTGCTGAGGGGAATGGCTGTAGGCCCTGTGCTGAGGGGAATGGCTGTAGGCCCTGTGCTGAGGGGAATGGCTGTAGGCCCTGTGCTGAGGGGAATGGTGTCAGGCCCTGTGCTGTAGGGAATGGCTGTAGGCCCTGTGCTGAGGGGAATGGCTGTAGGCCCTGTGCTGTGGGGAATGGCTGTAGGCCCTGTGCTGAGGGGAATGGTGTCAGGCCCTGTGCTGAGGGGAATGGTGTCAGGCCCTGTGCTGAGGGGAATGGCTGTAGGGCCTGTGCTGATGGGAATGGTGTCAGGCCCTGTGCTGAGGGGAATGGCTGTAGGGCCTGTGCTGAGGGGAATGGCTGTAGGCCCTGTGCTGAGGGGAATGGCTGTAGGCCCTGTGCTGAGGGGAATGACTGTAGGCCCTGTGCTGTGGGGAATGGCTGTAGGCCCTGTGCTGAGGGGAATGGCTGTAGGCCCTGTGCTGAGGGGAATGGCTGTAGGCCCTGTGCTGTAGGGAATGGCTGTAGGCCCTGTGTTGTAGGGGAATGGCTGTAGGCCCTGTGCTGTAGGGGAATGGCTGTAGGCCCTGTGCTGTAGGGGAATGGCTGTAGGCCCTGTGCTGAGGGGAATGACTGTAGGCCCTGTGCTATGGGGAATGGCTGTAGGCCCTGTGCTATAGGGGAATGGCTGTAGGCCCTGTGCTGTAGGGGAATGGCTGTAGGCCCTGTGCTGTAGGGGAATGGTGTCAGGCCCTGTGCTGAGGGGAATGGTGTCAGGCCCTGTGCTGAGGGGAATGGCTGTAGGCCCTGTGCTGTAGGGGAATGGCTGTAGGCCCTATGCTGTAGGGGAATGGTGTCAGGCCCTGTGCTGAGTGGAATGGCTGTAGGCCATGTGCTGTAGGGGAATGGCTGTAGGCCCTGTGCTGAGGGGAATGACTGTAGGCCCTGTGCTATGGGGAATGGCTGTAGGCCCTGTGCTATAGGGGAATGGCTGTAGGCCCTGTGTGTAGGGGAATGGCTGTAGGGCCTGTGCTGAGGGGAATGGCTGTAGGCCCTGTGCTATAGGGGAATGGTGTCAGGCCCTGTGCTGTAGGGGACTGGCTGTAGGCCCTGTGCTGAGGGGAATGGCTGTAGGCCCTGTGCTGTAGGGGACTGGCTGTAGGCCATGTGCTGTAGGGGAATGGCTGTAGGGCCTGTGCTGAGGGGAATGGTGTCAGGCCCTGTGCTGAGGGGAATGGCTCTAGGCCCTGTGCTGAGGGGAATGGCTGTAGGCCCTGTGCTGAGGGGAATGGCTGTAGGCCCTGTGCTGAGGGGAATGGCTGTAGGCCCTGTGCTATAGGGGAATGGCTGTAGGCCCTGTGCTATAGGGGACTGGCTGTAGGCCCTGTGCTGTAGGGGAATGGCTGTAGGCCCTGTGCTGAGGGGAATGGCTGTAGGCCCTGTGCTGAGGGGAATGGCTGTAGGCCCTGTGCTATAGGGGAATGGCTGTAGGCCCTGTGCTATAGGGGACTGGCTGTAGGCCCTGTGCTGTAGGGGAATGGCTGCAGGCCATGTGCTGAGGGGAATGGTGTCAGGCCCTGTGCTGAGGGGAATGGCTGTAGGCCCTGTGCTGAGGGGAATGGCTGTAGGCTCTGTGCTGAGGGGAATGGCTGTAGGCCCTGTGCTATAGGGGAATGGCTGTAGGCCCTGTGCTATAGGGGACTGGCTGTAGGCCCTGTGCTGTAGGGGAATGGCTGTAGGCCCTGTGCTGAGGGGAATGGCTGTAGGCCCTGTGCTGAGGGGAATTGCTGTAGGCCCTGTGCTGTAGGGAATGGCTGTAGGCCCTGTGCTGAGGGGAATGACTGTAGGCCCCGTGCTGTAGGGAATGGCTGTAGGCCCTGTGCTGTGGGGAATGGCTGTAGGCCCTGTGCTGTAGGGGAATGACTGTAGGCCCTGTGCTGTGGGGAATGGCTGTAGGCCCTGTGCTGTGGGGAATGGCTGTAGGCCCTGTGCTGTAGGGAATGGCTGTAGGCCCTGTGCTGAGGGGAATGACTGTAGGCCCCGTGCTGTAGGGAATGGCTGTAGGCCCTGTGCTGTGGGGAATGGCTGTAGGCCCTGTGCTGAGGGGAATGGTGTCAGGCCCTGTGTTGAGGGGAATGGCTGTGGGCCCTGTGCTGAGGGGAATGACTGTAGGCCCCGTGCTGTAGGGAATGGCTGTAGGCCCTGTGCTGTAGGGAATGGCTGTAGGCCCTGTGCTGTAGGGGAATGGTGTCAGGCCTGGTGCTGATGTGAATGGCTCTGGGCAGTGCACAGGGGCCAGAGGAGTTCCTGTAGGAATTACACCTCCCAGCACTGCCCCCACCTGGTGTTTCCCGCTGCGGACGACCTGGACTATGTCCGGGCACATCAGACCAGGGGAGACCTGTTTGTGAGAACCGGGTGGAGGGTGTGAGAGGCGCTCCCGACCTGGCTCAGGGCTGGGGTATTAATAAAAGTGTGAAAAATACAGACAAGTTGGGAGGAGTAACGCTGACTCTCTTGTAGGCTTGCAGGCCAAACACAGCTATTCTTGCCATTCTGATATGTTTCATTCGTCTTTTCTTCCAGGCATTTCTGCGATCGTTCTGTGAAAACAAATTGTGTATGTTGTCTTCTCCCCAGATGGGCTTCTCCATGTTGTCACTTTGGAAAAAACATTGTTATGAGTGTGTGTGCCCTGATTTGTTATGCTCCTCTCTGAGCATTTGCTTTATTTCTAACTTTTCATCATTATAGGTAAGTTTGTGCATAGGGCTGTTTTCCATCTTTGTGGTTATTTTCTTAGAGAAATATCCCCAGCAGTACAGCTTGCATGCCAAAAAACACACCCATTTTGGAAAATTTTGTTAAAAATTATCTGTTGACTTTCTCAAGGAGGCCCCACCGGCAGCGTTACTGTCTGCGGGCTAACACTGAGCCTTCATCTGGTTCCACCTTACAGCAGTGGCTTTGGCGTATCTAGGCTACATTCTGATACTGTTCATTCATTCATTCATTCATTCATTCATTCATTCATGCATGCACTCATTCATTCACCCCTGCTGCCAGCAGAAATCGCTGTGTGTACTGCAAACAATGAATCTGACACATTTGCTGCTCAGAGAGCTCGGACCCGAAGAGAGGCAGGTAGTGAACCAGCGTAATTTGTGTGGGTGAAGGCGGGGCCAGGCGCCCTGGCATTCCGTCTGCCACTGCCCGGAGTCCATTATGGCTGAGCAGCCCTTGTGGAGGCCCCTGCAGCTCTGCCCCCCAGGCCCAGGCTCCCATTCCCTGCGGCCCCCCGAGGCCCTCGTATTCCCGCACAGAAGCTCACTTCTTCTGAGTCCATACTGTGCCATCCGCTTCGCCCAGGCCGCCGCCCTCTGCGGACTGGCTGTGCCCCTGGCCTGCCTGCCCCCTGGACCTTCTGGTGCTCGGCCTCTCTCTGCGGCCAGGCCTCCCGGAGCCGCGGGCTGGGCTCTCCGTGCACCTGTCCATCCTGCTTCGAGCCCCGGCCTGGGAGGAGGTTTGGGCAGAGGCAGCAGCGGCGTGGCCGAGGCAGACGGACGCCCCTTGGAGCACCCCCGCCCTGGCCGTGCCTCTCGGGCAGACGTGGGGAAAGACGTGGGCAATGCCCCTTCAGGACTTAAACAGACGCGGCTGCTTCAGGGCCCAGAGGACTGGTGCCTCGCAGCTTCGTTAGGTCCAAGCTGTTGGCCTGGGGTTGGAATGTTTTTTATATATTTTTTGTCTCCGACTCTGTTTTGAGGTAGAAACTGTTCATTCTGTTGGTTCCTGTCCCCCAGCTCTGGCACAGAGGAGAAGTTGCTCAGAAGGAAGTAGCTTCCCCAGTCCCCGGGCACGGCAGCAGTAACACTTCAGCTCGCCTCTAATTACAGCCACCATGACAGTTCATATGTTGCAGCAATAAAAATAACCATAAACCTTACATAATCATTAAAGTTAAGCAAACAGCTCCTCACTGCATCATAATGTACAGGTAGTTGCTAATAATCCGGGAACAGCGTTGGGGCATTCAAGGAACATCTTTCCTATCTTCACAGTTTCTTAAACAACTTCAGAGACATATTTTTATTAAGTATATGCAAGGCAGATGATCTTAAACCTCACGAAGAGTGTGCATAATAACTGTGTGCTCTTCTAATGCTCTCCGAAGACCTATTCAGAGTCCATTCTGAAAGACAATAATATATCAAGAAGTTCTGCAAACTTCCTCCTAATGAAGACGTGCCAATTTGAGACCAAGAATGCGGCCTCCGAGGACAAAGCAACCACCGCGCTCGGTCTCCCGGTGTTTTGCTACTTTATTTCAGAGTGATTCAAAATCTAATTAAATTTCTAAACTCTAATGAAATTACAGAAGAAAAATCATTTAGGATTATATTATGTACAATTACTCACAGCTAAAAATTACAGTTACCCTCTTTCACCATGACGGAGTCTCCTGGGAAAACCCTTGTTATTTATCCACCATATAAATCTGACATTTCTCCACTATTTACAGGTTGGAGGTAAAGCTGAATTAATTAAATGTATATATTCTGAACTGCAACAGATAAGTGCGGGGAGAGAAGGCATGTGGGCTGATGTTACCTTTGCAAGAAAGTCTGGGGTTGGGCGAGGAAAGACGGACCCTAGCTTTCTTCTAATGGGAAGATGCTTAGAGTCTGGGACCTCTTGGTAGCAGATAGGGTGCACATGTGAGAGGGGCCAAACCTTAGCTCATATGAGCTCAGGGTGTGGGATGTCCATTCCAAACTCCGTTAGTCTTTGAGAATCTTAGTTCATTTTCCTGAAGGTATGACAAGACTGGGCCCCCAGAAGTCAGCTTAGGGATGGGATCTGAATGTCCATTTTTAAAGGATTCAACAACTTCCTCAAGCATATAAATATATGCTAATATAAATAATCAGACTCTTTTGAGTCTTTAGCAGCTGGTTAACTACTTCATTAAGGCCCTTCTGCTCAAAGGCCTTAATTTCTATAAATGAAGAGTTTTGAGGGTGCCGGCGTACTCACAGGGATTGCTTTGCATTGCACTCAGTTTGACTGTGAGGACCCGGACTTCCAGGAATATAGATTAAGTAATTTGGATCTTTCTTCTCAACAAGAATGAGCAGAAAAGCTAGACAAAATGTATTTGTAAACATCTGTTTAAAGTTATCAGAGAGATAATGAGGCAATGAAGAAACATGGAAACAAGACCTGGGAGAAGAAATGAGTTTTGAAGAGTTTTTTTAGGCACCTCTCAGTCCTCGCGGAGAAGGCTGTGAGGCTGAGAAATGAGAAAGGCTTTGGGCACATGGAACTCAGACGCTGCTAAGGAAGAGGGCCCTGGGAACCTTCCCAACTTTGGGCCAGGATTTCTCCCTAGGAGAAATGCTGAGCCAAAACTAACCCAGCTCTCAAAAGGACCGAAGTCCCGCTTCAGTGCATCTCTACCTCTGACATTGCACTTAGGTGTTGCAGTTTTTACTAGTGAAACCTAAGAGGCTGTCAAAAGCAACACTAGCATAAATCCATCTGAAGAAAGGTAACATTATCCTAGGATTTAATTACTTTATTTTTCTAATTTTTCACCTACAATATCAATGAGTCAATAAAAAAAAGGTATATGAAAAGATTAAAAAACACACTAGAAAGAAAAAATACACAAGAAAAATAATAGTCAATTGAAACAAACCCTTATTCAACCCAGGAAATTGAGCTATTAGAATATAAGTGTTCAAAAAATTATACCTACCCTGTTTAAAGATTAAAAAGATAAGATTGTTTTGGCACAGAATTGGAAAATATAAAAAAGTTTCAAATGAAAATTGTGGAACTGAAAATTACAATGACTAAAATGAACTCAATAGATGGTTAAACATCAGATTATATGCCCCTGAAGAAAGGATTAGTAAACTGGAAGATAGTTTAGAAGAAAATATCTATATAGAAGCATGGGAGACAAACGGATGAAAAACACAGACGATAAAGTGACAGAGTCTAACATATGTGTAATCAGAGTATAGAAGGAGGGCACGAAACAGAAACAGTATTTGAAGAGATCATGGCTAACGATTTTCTAAAACTAATGAAAAATCCTAAGCCACATACTTAAAAGAAATCCTAAAAAGTCGAAGCAAAATAAATCAAAAGAAAACCAGACACATCAGAGTAAAACTGGTGGAAGTGAAAGACAAAGAAAAACTTATAAGCAGCAAGAAAATAAAAAAGACCTTCAAAAGAGCTGAATATTGCATCTTAGCATAAGAATGTTCTGGAGTCCACACTGGAGGACTGTGAGTAGTAGAAAAAAATAAGCAGGCAAGCAAGCAAACAGCATGAAGCATACAGAAGCTGGGAACAAGTCTATAAAGAACTCTTCCAAATCTTATAGCTCACATAGAAAAGAAAATTGATGTAAATTTTTCCAATTTTGACAGTAATCATAAATTTTATAAAATCCTATACAATAAAAGCTTAATATGCTAAGTGTCTAGTCACCCAGTTGGCCTTTCAACCAATCAAAGAGTATTATGCTAATGATATGCTAAGGCCACTCAACTGCTCGCTGTGACGTGCACTGACCACCAGGGGGGCAGATGCTCCGACCGGTAGGTTAGCTTGCTGCTGGGGTCTAGCTGATTAGGACTGAGCAAGATGGGCTGGGCATGCTCTGGAGCCCTCTCATGGTCCCTCCCCAGCTGGCCAACCTCCCATGTCCCTCTCTGACCCCAATTGTGCACCAGTGGGGCCCCTCAGCCTGGCCTGCACCCTCTTGCAATCTGGGACCCCTTGGGGGATGTCAGAGAGCCAGATTCGGCCTGATCCTGCAGGCCAGGCCGAGGGACCCTACTGGTGTATGAATTCGTGCACCGGGCCTCTAGTTGCTAATAAAGTATGATGCTAAAGAAACATTTAAAAACAATTAGCAACAAAATTAGATCTCAAATACGTTAGAGAAAACTTTCTCTTTACTCTTTAAAAAAATGTTTTTATGTTTTTATTGAGGGAGTGGGAGATAGAAACATCAATGATGAGAGAGAATCATGGATCGGCTGCCTCCTGAATGCCCCCTACTGAGAATGGAACTGGCAAACTGGGCATGTGCCCTGACTGGGAATCTATCTGTGATCTCTTGGTTCATGGTTGATGCCCAACTACTGAGCAACACCAGCTGTGCTCTCTTTACTTTTAAAAATATTTAACATATGAAGAAACACCAAAAATATATTGCAAAAAATAAAGAAAAAAGTATCACACAGTTTTTGTTTTTTTTAAAAAATATATTTTATTGATTTTCAACCGAGAGGAAGGGAGAGGGATAGAGAGTTAGAAACATCGATGAGAGAGAAACATCCATCAGCTGCCTCCTGCACACTCCCTACTGGGGATGTGCCTGCAACCAAGGTACATGCCCTTGGCAGGAATCGAACCTGGGACCCTTGAGTCCGCAGGCCGACGCTCTATCCACTGAGCCAAACTGGTTAGGGCGTATCACACAGTTTTGTGTGGTAGTTAGGTAATACAAATATTTTCTCTTTCTAGGTTTTTGACTATGTAGTATTTTAACTTTTTATAAATTTGTAATTTTTAAACTAATTTTGTATTTATAATTTTGTATTCTTTTTTTAGATAAGCATTACTAAATATTATGAGCTTCAGACTACATAAAACTTGGTTCTTCTGCTAAAGCTGACTTTTAAACAAAACTAATGAAAGTCAATGAAATAATATTTTTAAATGGTAAAGGAAAAGTATTACTTATCTTAAATTCCAGCAATATCCAGCAAAAAAATCCAATAAAAATGAAATAAAGACTTTTTCAGAAAAAAAAGAGCATTTTGCCATCAGCAGATTCACATTGAAAAATAAACGGAGGATGTTCTTCAAGGAGGAAAGTGTCCCCAGATGAAAGCTGAGAGATGCAGTGAGGAGTGAAGAACAATGGATTTGTAGAAATCTCATCATCATCATCATCATCATCATCATCATCACCGTTGTTGCTATCACCTACATCATCATGTTTTCATCACTATAATATCATGTCACTTAGTAAGTAGAAGTATCTGTTAGGGCAAGTTCCTCTCCACCAAAACCATCATCCCTGCCCTGTCCGCATGCTCTCTTCAAAATCCTCTAACTATTCTTGTTTTTCTATTTTTCTACATAAGTATGTGAAGCTTCTAAGAATTCACCTGGAGTTTTTGTCATTTTATTGAATCTATACATTATAAAAATGACAGTTTGCAGACAACTGTCATTTTTATAATGTTAACTTATTCCACATATAAAGTGGTGTTCTCTGCATTGTCTTTTTTAATGTGCTTCACCAGAGATTTATCTCCAAAAGTGATTTGTGCATTCTTCATTGAATAAATTTCTAGATAACTTATCAGTTATGTTACCATTGTGAATAGATATTAATATTTGAATATATTTAATTTTTTGTTATTGTATAAAAAAAAGCTATTGCTTTATATAGTTGCTTTGAATTCAAATTCCTGGCTTTGTTGCTTTATTAATTCTCACAATTGTATATTCTCTTGAGGTTTCTATTTAGGTAATCATTTCATTTGGAAATAATGACAGTTTTGTTTCTTCCTGTTTGACACAAAGCAATTAAAAAAAAACATAACCAAGTGTTGAATTTTATTTAAATGTATTTTCTGTATCAGATGATCGATGTGGGGAAGCACAGGACTTGGTTGGAAAGTCTGTAAGGAGGATTCTCCGAAAGGTCGGGGGCCTCTAGGGGGACCTGGCCGAAGGTGGCAGCTCCTGCCTTGACTTTTCCAAACAAGTCTGAGCCCCCGAGTGTTTACTGGAATCTCTATGTTTAGACTTCAAAACGTCCTTGCTTAAAGGACACTGCAGATGCATGTGTCTTCTCAAGGATGCTTACCCTGCTGATAGTATCCAATAGTTAATGTTAGTTCAAGCTGTTGTTACAATAAAAGCCTAAGGAGGCAGGCAACAGGGCTGTTTGGTCCCTATAGCCAAGCAGCCCCTTAGCCTCTCTTTCATAGAAATGTGTGTCAGAGTTATCATTCATCCATTGCTCAGGGTCTACTGGTCAGCCCCGGCAGATCATGTAATTTTTCTCCTTTGATTCACAAATATAGTCACTTATATTGATAATTTTTAAAATTTTAAATCCTTTTTGAATCCTTTGAATAACCCTATTTGGTCATAGTTTCTATTAGTTTTTTAAGTAAGCAGTTAAATTTAACTTATTAATATTTTACATAAAACTATTTATGTTTATATTATTTATATTTATATTATTTATATTTATATTATCTAGATGTATATTTATAATCTTTATCTTTATAATCTTTTTTCTACTGCCCTTCTTTGGGTTTTGGCATCCAAAAAATACAAGCTTTTATGAATTTAATTCCATTTTTTCTGTAAAAATTTGTAGAAGATTGATGTGTTCCTACAAAAATGGTAGAACTTACTTATAATAGAATGTAAACATGGGCCTTTAAAAGGAAGCATGCCTTTAATTATCTATTTTATTTTTTTGATGGCTGTTGGTACATTTGTTTATTTCTTCTTGTATTAAATTTGGCATTTTATATTTTTACCAATTTTTGTCTATTCTTTGAGGTTTTTATTTTTATTTATGTAAAATTGATAAATTCTTTTTAAAAACTCTCAATTATGCCACAGTATCTTATTTATGTTATTTCTCTTTCCGTCCTTGGTAAGTCTTGCTGGAGGTCTATTGTATTAGTATTTGAAACAGTGTTTTGTTAATCATTTGTAACATAGCCCTCTTTTATGCAGGGCTCATGGATGCAAGACTATTTTCTGGGCTCTTTGAAGTTAATCTGGTCAAGAACATGACTAAGTTTTTGCCAATCTATCTATACTAATAAAAGGGTAATATGCAAATTTGTCAGGATGCCCTTACAGTAACAACCTAATAGCAGGCTACATGGGGCGACAAGGCCAGCAGGGTGGGTTAGTGAGGGATGACCAAACGACTGACCAGCAGGCTGTGTGAGGCAACCAGGCCAGCAGGGGGGTTAGTGAGGGACGACCAAATGACTGAACAGCAGGCTGCGTGGGGTGACCAGGCTGGCAGGGGGGGGGCAGTGAAGGGCGACCAGACTGACAGAGGGGGACAATGAGGGGTGACCAGGCCGGCAGGGAGGGGGTCATGAGGGGTGAACAGGCCAGTAGGGGGTGCAGTTGGGGGTGACCAGGCCGGCAGGTGGGGCAGTTAGTGGTGACCAGGCCGGCAGGTGGGGCAGTTAGTGGTGACCAGGCCAGCGGGGTGGGGGGGGCAGTTAGGGGCGATCAGGCAGGCAGGCAGGTGAGCAGTTAGGAGCAAGCAGTCCAGGATTATGAGAGGGATGTCCGATTGCCAGTTTAGGCCCAATCCCCAGGATCGGGCCTAAACTGGCAGTTAGACATCCCCCAAGGGGTCCCGGATTGGAGAGAGTGCAGGCTGGGCTGAGGGGGACCCTCCCATGCATGAATTTCATGCCCCGGGCCTCTAGTCTCTCTCTCTATATATAAGGCTAAGTGTCTGTCTGTCCAACTGGTAGCTATGATGCGCACTGACCACCAGGGGGCAGACACTCAACACAGGAGCTGCCATGACGTGCCCTGGCCATTGAAAAATAAATGGCACCATGGACTTGGTGCCGACAAACCAACACTTGGCTTCCCACAAGTGGGACCCAGGCCCTGCCACCACCCCAGAGCGACACCCCACCAAATCACAGCCCATGCTGCCAAGACTTCATGGCACAAAATGTGACCCACAGCCCAGACCACCCTGGAAATGGTCGCTGTCGGCGCTGGATAATGATGTCACGTGGTAACTCCCGGCTTCCTCTCTCTAGCCACTAGTGTCCTTGGAGTTTCTTTAGCCCAGGGATACGACTTGCTTTATAGCCAGGTTCAAACATTTTACAATTTAACCAAATGTTTGTGAAGTGTTTTCCTGTGCCTCATCTCATTTGATCCTCACAGAAGTCCTAGAGTAGCTAGATAGGAGACTCGGTAGAATCCTATTTTCTTTTCATTAGCCAGAAAACAGAGATTTAGAAAGTTTAGCAACTTGACCTGACTGAAAAGTAAGAAATGGTGGACCTTGAAAATGACTTCAGGTTTTCTCACTGTGCAGAATATAGTCAAACACTGCTATAGCTAAATATTTTACCCTTTGTTCTCCCTGAGTGATCTACAATAATAATCTGCTTCATGTTGATATTTACTGCTGTGTTGCTGACAATTACCTGAAAGAAATGCTGGGGTGCTTCACTGGGCTGGAAAAAGTTTAGTTAAATCAGAAAGCAGGTCTAATTAAGCAAGTTCATTCTATATTTATAATTCTGGGCTTTGCTGCTTTATTAATTCTCACAATTGTAAAAGGCTAAGTTGACTGCACATGTGTGATACCTATAAAGCTCTTGCTGGCACCAATTGCATGTGTGTGTTTCGATCTGTCATTGTCGATTGTGAATTTGGTTGACACTTCTATTACAGAGAAAGGGCAAATAGCTATATTAAAATATTTCTTCTAATTAATTTCATTTCAATGTGTACAAATCTGTGAACCAGGACACTAGTGAGATATAAGAGGAAATGATGTGTCACAAAATTCTCTCCTTGTTGAACTTAAATATTTTAGTACAAATTTATTTATGATGATATTCAACCGGTGTACTTCGTGCTTATTTTTGTCTAACTGATATCTGTTTCCAAAATAGATGTGTGACACCCTTCAACGATAATTGTTTATTTCTGCCTGTAATTATTTCAGTTGTCAAATTTTATATTTTGAGATTATATCTTTAGGTGTCTACTGTATATTATTATAATATTTTCTTTGTTTTTTAGTAGTATAACACAACTGTTTCCCTTAATGTTATTTTGCACTTTAAATTCTGTTTTATTCAATATTAAAATGACTTCTCTGTATTTTGTATTTGTCTGCTATTTTTTGTTTATTTTCAATATTTATGATTTAAAAAATATATATCTTTTTAACAATATATGGCCAACATATGCAGAATTTTAAAAATCCAATATTAGGGTTTCTGTCTTATAATTAGTGAGTTACCCATATCTACATATTTAATTTTTATTGAAGTTCAATATACATACTGCATTGTATATGTTAAAATACAGAGCTCAAAGACTTTCCATAAAGAGAAAGCACCCCTTTCAACCCTCCAGTCTAGTATCAGCACCTTTAAAGTCTCCCTGTGCCCCACTCAGTTAATTTGGCTTGTTTTCATACTTTACATAAATGTACCTGACTTCCTTCGCTTATGTTATGTTTATGAGATCAATCTATATTGTTGTGTGAAGATGCTGGTGGTTCATGCTCATTACACTATAGAATCCATTTGGATGATTTCCTGGGTTTTGTTATTGCTAATTGGGCTGCTGTGACAATTTTGCAGTGCATGTCTGGTGGTGCGTGCACGTTTCCCCATATACGTGTGTCTTGGGTACACACCTGGAAGCAGAAGTGCTGGATCATTGTGTGGGTATATGTTTAACCTTAGTGGAGACTGCCAAGCATTGTTCAGTAGTGTCTGAAGAATCTGGCAGCTCTACATTTTTACTAACTATTGGTATTTTCTGTTTTTAGCATTTTAACTATTTTGGCGGTTATGTAGTGGAATTGTGTTGATATTTTAATTTGTATTTCTCTGCTAACAAATGTAACTGAGCGCCTTCTCATATATTTCTTACCATTTACATAGCCTTTGTTTGGTGAAGTGCCTCCTCAAGTCTTTTTCCCATTTTTCTATTGAGAATTGTCTTGTGTTATAGAAAGATGAAGACCTAGAAATGAGGGCTGGGTCAAATACATGTATTATCAATATCTTCTTCCATTTTATGAGTTGTATTTTCACTCTGTTAATGATGTCTTTTGCTGCACAGAAGTTCTTGATTTCAATGAAGTATAATTTGTCAATTTTTACTATTATAATTTTTGTCTTAAGAAATTTTTGTTTATGCCCAAATCACAATATTTTCCCACTTACATTTACTTATTTCATAATTATTTTATGTTATAATTTATTTCCACCATATTCTTTTACCTTCTCCTTTCACTCTACTTTTTGTTGTTGTTTATTATTTTTCTCCTTTTACAAAACTGATTTTTCTCCTGTTTATTCAAAATTTAAATAGTCGAGGTTTGTTATTCTGGTATCTATCCCTAACCTCTCCTGATCCATCCCTATGATTTTCTCCCCATAAATTTCTTGAGCTCACCAATACCTCTGTCTTCCTTGCAATAGGCTTTGACGTGCGTACTTCCACCTGATGTGCTCTCAGTCTTTATGTTCATCCCACTTCCCACTGCATGTTGGAATATCTAGAATTTTAATTCTGAAAATGTCTGCTTGTGTGTATATCCAGAATTATTTTAAAAATCAAAAGAGAAAGAAAATGAAGAATGGAAAAAGAAGCAATTTTAGAAAAGAAATATATTCCTCTTTATTCTTTGGATATTCCACATTTGAGTAATAGACTTAAAAACATTTTTAACATTAACTTCCATTATCTTTCATTGGTTTTTTAGATTTCTCTTTTTGCTGGTGTATTTCTTGTGCATGTTTTGAAAGAGATTCTGAAATTTTGCATGACTGGGAATATTTTTGTCTTTGCATTTAAATGAGTTTAGCTGGATATAAAATTCTTGGTTTATAGTTTCTTTTATTCAGTACTCCATTTTATGATTACTTCCATTGTATCTGTTCAGATATTGGATATAACTTGATTCTTTTTCCTTTGTCAGTGATGTATATTGTCTCTCTTGAAGCTCTTAGAAAATTTTATTTTTCTATGACATTATTTAATTTCAATAAAATATCCTATATAACAAAAGCGTAGTATGCAAATTGTCCCCTAGACCAGTGGTTGGCAAACTGCGGCTCGTGAGCCACATGTGGCTCTTTGGCCCCTTGAGTGTGGCTCTTCCACAAAATACCACGTGCGGGAATGTACGTACAGTGCGATTGAAACTTCTTGGCCCATGCGCAGAAGTCGGTTTTCAGCTCTCAAAAGAAATTTCAATCGTTGTACTGTTGATATTTGGTTCTGTTGACTAATGAGTTTGCCGACCACTGCCCTAGACCGAAGTTCTTTCGGGAGTTCGACCAGGGTGTGGGCTGGCAGGGGGAAGGGAAGGAGGCCCTGGCTGGCAGCCCCAAGCCACTAGGGACCCTTCCAGTGCATGAATTTCATGCACTGGGTCTCTAGTACTTAAATAAAATATACTGCCCCACCCTAATATATAATTCTTAACATTCCTGAGCCATTTCAGTCTGAAATCATTAATCTTTAATTCTGAGAAACTTAATTTATTATTTCTCCAGATACTCCTTTTCATTTTTTTCTCTTCTTCCAGTATTCCAATTATATTGATGCTGGTACTTTTACTTCTGCCCTCCGAGCTTGTAAACATTTATTTATCATTCTTTTTCTTCTTTATGCTGTTTTCAGAGGGAGTTACTAAACCTTTAAAATCATACTAATTAATTTTTCTGCTATATTTTTCTTCTAATCATGTCCTCTATAGTGTTTCTTACTTACACACTTTTATACCCAGTGACTCCATTTCTCCCCACCCCTCCCCCTACCCCCATTACTGCTTGTTTCTGTTTTCCACTATCCTCTCTTACTTCTCTGGGTATATTTTTTTATGCTTATGTTAAATTATTGTGTGTGGTGTTTTTTTTTTTTTCTGCTCCATTAACTTTAATTCCTCTGTCATCATACGTTTGGCTTTTCTACTTTTCATATTTAGCACTTACGCTTTTCGGATATCTTGTTACTTTTCCCTGTGAACTCGTATTATTTTAGGATGATCTGTTGCCTTGGTTAGTGATATAGACTGGAGGATTAGCAAAATCCTAGCTTCAATTGTGTCGTACTAAGAGGGTTGTGGACGTAATGGGTGGAGATTCCTCTGGCTTTATGATCTGGGTTCAAGCATTGCTTATTTGCATGCTTCCTCTACTCCTTAGCCATAAACTTCGGAGCCCTCATGGGACTGCTCAGTAATTCGGCCCTCCTCTCAGTTCTAGATACATCTGGCTTCCATGCTGTAGGCATCTGTGTATTGAGAGTGAAGAAGGGGCCGAGGTAGTGTTGGAATGTGATCAGGGGCAGGCCAGTCAACATCCACCTGTCATGGGTCAATTCCCTCCAGTGCTGCCCTGATGATAATGCACCACCTCCAGCTAGCCTGCTGTATTTTTGCTTCATCTAGGCGATTTACGTGAGGGAAGGTCAGGCAGAGCGCTCTCCATGATCCTAACCTGGTGTGTGGTGCCTGGCTGCCATTTTCTACACGCACATGTTGAGACCCAACCACCTTCTGCCTCCACACGATTTCTCACAATTTTCAGTGTAGACCTTAGGGATTCACCAGTTTTCTTCTGTGAAGCCCTGTGCTGGTCCCAGGGGGCCTAATCTATGAGGGAATGTGTGGGAAGTCCCCACTTATTTAAGTCACCCTTGTATCTGTCAGGATAGATTTGTAGTATTCATTTTATAGGCCACTCACAATTGGGTTCACTTTTTGTAAATCAACATCACAAAAAATTACAACATCAACCACTTACACTTATATTTACAATGCACCAATTATTGTCTTAGGAGGAACATGTGTATTTATTCACTTACTCCTCATAACAACCCTATGAGTATGTTTTTATTTCTCTTTTACAAATAAAGAAACTAAGAAGCAGAGAGGTTAAGTTTGGGTCAAGACCATCTGGCCCCCGACTCTGTGCTCTTAATCACTACATTATAACTGACTCTAAATTTCTTTTTAAAAAGCCTGACTCAACCCCAACACTAGTTCTCTCTCCAACATTTTTGTCTTATTTTTCTGCTTTAGTAAGCAATACCGTGGTGGGATATTTCCCAAGCAGTTAGATTTGGGGATTTGTTTGGGTAAGAAGAGATTTTTCATGTAGGTTCATTTTTAGAATCTTTATTTAAATTATAACATTTGTTAATACAAAGGAAATTAATATTTGTACCAAATTTTTGTGATTCTGGGCAGAAACCCATCTGCAAATTGAGAGTTTGTAAATGACTCAAGCCTCGTTTCCTAGGCAGAGAAGCCAGGAAAGATTGTGATCCCTCAATCTTTGATGAGGTAGAATGTGAGATGAGGTAGAATGTGAGAGCTCCCAACATTTGCAGCCTTCTCTTAGAAGCTTCCTGATGCCCAGATAACAGACAATCCATTACCCAAGGTTGAAGTCAAGACACCGGGCATCTGCATGGTTTGCATTTTTGCTGGTCTTCAAATTTGATAAATGCTAACTTTTGCAACCTTCTAAGAGATATGGGCTAAGAATGAAGTTCCTCTTTTCAATAGTGAGGGAAATATTGCATACACCAGAGTTTCCTGTTTCTCACACAGCCTGCAGGTGGCCAAGTGTGGGTAAAATGGAATGCCCACGGGAGGAAGATGCTCTGTCCCCCAAGCTCCCCTTGAAGTGGGCAGCCAGGCCGAGGTTTCTTTGGCTAAGAGCCCCTGAGCCAAAGGAGCTTTGAGCTGTTGAACTTGGCGTTAGTCCATGGCTTCCCCAAAGTCACATTAACGACTGCCCTGTTCCTCAGCTCCCATGAAGCACTGGGAAAAAATTGAAAATGAAAGTTGCTTTTGGGTTTTGCTGCTTTCATTATTTCAGGATTAATTACTTTAATAATGAAATTTGCATTAGTACCTTAATGGATTTTATACTTTTTATCATGACCTGGACATATTTGAGAAAATTTAGAATCACAATATTATTCTTGGGTCAGCAACAGAACTGTGTACAGTTATGCAGAGATAAGGAAAGAAATTAAGCCATATGTAAAGGCATAAGTATAACTTTTATAATGAGGAAATAATAGTGAAACAACACCACATATATATGTATTTATGGTGAGACTGGATCACATTTATCTATATGATTCCCTGTGGCCTGCCCTAAATGCCCACATTTCTTTCCTTTACCTTCTTACTTCTGCTAACCATAGTCCAAGGTTGCGCTGTCTTTTAATTGCAAAAGGTTTGAGGCAAGTGGGCTGCACCACTGGCCACGTTTGCCTACAGCTTTACCTTCTCCTTTCCCTGGACACAGTACCTGCACCAATTTGCGTAAGCACTTACTGATGTGCGCTCCCCACCTGCTTACTCCTTCAGTTTAGGCTGGTTCCTGACTTTTGCATGCCATTTGGATTTTTAACTTTTAGCAGTTGTGTGATGAGCATCCTTATATTCATCCTTACACATTCAATTATTTCCTTAAACTACATTTCCTAAATTGCAATTAATGGGTCAAAGCTTGTGTAAACCTTTAAAGCTGTTGATGGTACTTAGGAGTAGAATGATTGGAACAATTTAAATTTCTATTAACACAACCTTGCTGGTATTAATATTTGTTTTAATTACTTTTTAATTATGCAACCTTTAATATCAAATTCTTCACAACATATGTGGGTTACAAATAAGGAGACTACATAATTCATTATACAAACCTTCAGGCCTTTGTCAAATCTTTGAGAGTGAAAGGAGATGTTATCATAATTACACTAAGTTAATGGACATAAACCAGGACTTTTCTGGAAAAACTCAGCATACTCCCTTCCTTCTAATGAAGCATCATAGTAACACAAACACCCACGCCCCCCTCACAATCGGAGAGCTAGAACATGACCTCTGCATTTTATCTGTCTGTTCCTTCCCTTCCCCTTTGCTCTCCTGAATGTTGTGTTTGTTATCCTAATGATTTTTAAAAATATTATTCAATGAAAAAAATATATGTATTGCCTAGAGCTTTTATTGTTTAGTTTTACTTGTTTCTATGCTTCACGAAAATGATATCATTCTGTTTATCTCTTGCAATTTGATTTTTTACACAATATTCTGTTTCTAAGATTTACCCAAGTTGTCTATGTTACTGAGTTCATTCATTTTTATAGCTATGTAGTATTTATCATCAATTATTTATCCTTTCTCCTGTTAATGGGTTTCATGGTCCTTCAAGGTCTTTAGCTTTACAAATCATGTTCTATAAACACTCCGCTCGTACATGAGCGTGCACGTCTGAGGTGTCCCCCTGTCCCTGACTGTCCAGGAGGGGCACTGTGGGCTCACGTGACCGAGACCTTCAGTGTCACCAGAGGACAGAAAGTTGCTTTCAGAGACGCTGTGCCCTACGTTTCCACATTCTCAACTTCCACTTAGTATAACTTAAGATTTCCCATCTTTATTCAAGTATAATTGTTGAGTCTTTCAATTGTATCTGATTTCTGCTTTACAGTTGTTCATATGGAAAATAATACAAGAATAAATTCTGTTCTCATACTCACAATTGTAAACCTACTTTTGTCCCACCCTGCACATTGAAGTTAAGTGTTGGTTTGATATATGTATACATTGCTAAATAATCCCCACAATCATGCTAATTAACCTTCCTATCAGCTCCTAGAATGATCATTTTCTTCTTGGGTGTGTGGTGAGAACACAGTATCTCCTTCCTAGCAAATTTCAAGTACACAATACGGTATTATTAACTGTGGTCATCATGCTATACGTTAGAGCTCCAGAATGTGTTCATCTTGTGTAACTGAAACTTTGTACCCATTGACCATCCTCAGTCCTGGCAACCACCAATCTACTCTCTGCTTCTCCAAGTTTCACTATTTTAGATTCTGCATGTAAGTGAGACCATGTAGTATTTGTCCTTTTTAGTCTGGCTTAGCTCACGTGCATGATGTCCTTTGGATTTATTCACGTGTCACAAATGTACTACCTGAGATTTTTACCTAAAAAGTGTAGGCTAATATTTCGCCTTGGTCCTGATTTTCTGATTAGCAATACAGCTAAATATAAAACTGCGCTGACACTATAGATCAATTCGAGAAAACTTGATGTCTTTAAGATTTGAGTTTGTTTTGGTCTCCTTTAATGGTGCTAACTAAAGTTTTCTCCATGTGAGTCTTGAGTGAACTTTGTTAGATCCATTCTGTTCTATTCTACATAATAGTCTATTATATTACACACATATGTCTGCATACACACATACATATTGTTGGTGATGGTAATTTAAAAATTTTTAATGTTTTCTGTTTGTTGCTGGTGTATAAAAATCCAATTAATTTTTAAAAATATATTTTTATTGATTTCAGAGATGACGGGAAAGGGAGAGAGATTGAAACATCAGACAGAGAATCATTGATCGGCTGCCTCCTGTACGCCCCATACTGGGGATTGAGCCCGGAGCTCGCAACCGGGAATGTGCCCTTGACCAGAATCGAACCTGGGACCTTTCAGTCCACAGGCCGACATTCTATCAACTGAGCCAAACTGGCTAGGGCCCAATTAAGTTTTAAAATATTGACCTACTATTCAGCCATATTATTATTATTACTAGAAGCCCAGTGCACGAAATTCGTGCACGGCGGGGGGTTGTCCCTCAGCCCAGCCTGTACCCTCTCCAATCTGGGACTCCTGGAGGGATGTCCGACTGCCCGTTTAGGCCCGATCCTGGTGGGATCGGGCCTAAACGGGCAGTCGGACATCCCTCTCACAATCCAGGACTGCTGGCTCCCAACTGCTTACCTGCCTGCCTTCCTGATTGCCCCTAACCGCTTCTGCCTGCCAGCCTGATCACTCCCTAACCACTCCGCTGCCAGCCTGGTTGATGCTTAACTGCTCCCTTGCCAGCCTGTTTGCCCCCAACTTCCCTCCTCTGCCAGCCTGGTCACCCCTAACTGCCCTCTCCTGCAGGGTTGATCACCTCCAACTGCCCTCCCTTGCAAGCCTGGTCCCTCACAACTGCCCTCCCTTGCAGGCCCGGTGCCTCCCAACTGCCCTCTCCTGCTGGCCATCTTGTAGTGGCCATCTTGTATCCACATGGGGGCAGGATCTTTGACCACATGGGGGCAGCTATATTGTGTGTTGCAGTTATGATCAATCTGTATATTACTCTTTTATTAGATAGGATAGAGGCCTGGTGCACGGGTGGGGGCCAGCTGGTTTGCCCTGAAGGGTGTCACAGATAAGGGTGGGGGTTCCCTTGGGGTGTGGGGTGGCCTGAGCAAGGGGCCTGTGGTGGTTTGCTGGCCGGCCACACCCCCTGGCAACCCAAGCGGAGGCACTGGTATTTGGAATTTATTTTCCTTCTACAATTGAAACTTTGTAGCCTGGGGAGGAGCCAAGCCTGCTGCTCCCTCCAGGGTGGCAGCCATTTCTGTGGCAGTTAATTCACCTTCTACAATTGAAACTTTGTAGCCTTAAGTGGGTGAGCCCGGCCAGGGTGTGCGGAAAGCTTTGCTTCCCCTGTTGCCGCCGGCAACCCTGGCTTGCTCTCTCAAGCTCCATTCTGCTGCCATTTGTTTGAACTTGTTTACCTTCTATAATTGAAACTTTGTAGCTTGAGTGGAGGCTTAGGCCTGCAACGGCTATGGAAAGCTTGGCTTCCTCTGTTACCTAGGAAACCTTGCTCTCTGTGGCTGTAGCCATCTTGGACTGGGGTTAATTTGCATACTCGCCCTGATTGGCTGGTGGGCGTGGCTTGGCTGGTGGGCATGGTTTATGTAGCGGTGTGATGGTTAATTTGCATATTACCATTTTATTAGAGAGGATTTTTAAATATATTTTTATTGATTTCAGAGAGGAAGGGAGAGGGAGAGAGAGATAGAAACATCAATGATGAGAGAGAATCATTGATCAGCTGCCTCCTGCTCTCCTCCTACTGGGGATCGAGCCCGCAACCCAGGCACATGCCCCTGACCAGAATTGAACCTAGGACCCTTCAGTCCACAAGCCAACGCTCTATCCACTGAGCCAAACCAGCCAGGGCCATATTATTATTTTTAACAAAGAGTGTTTGAGTCTTCGAAGTTTTCCAGATAGACAAACAAATCATCTGAGAGTATCATTTTTCTTTCTTCCCAGTTTTTATTCCTTGTATTCCCCCCTTTGAAGAAAATCTGTACTAACTAGTCCTCCAGACAATATTGGCTAAAAATAGTGATGAGGACATTCTGTCCTGTCCTTAATTTAAAGGGCATTGTATATATGTGGTTCCCCATAACCATGATGTTTGTTGGATTTGTGGTAAATACCTTTTATTAAGTGAAGGTATTTACCATTCCTAGTTTATTGGATTCTCTTCATTATGAACGGGAAATGGATTTTATCAAATACTTTTCTGTGCCTATTAAGATAATTGTATATTTTTCTATTTTGACTAATTAAAATGATGCTTATATCCCTTTGTATTAATACTATTATTTCTGGCTTCTCTCTCCCTCTCTTTTTCTTATCCTGTGAGAAGTTTGTCATATTATTAGCTTTTTACAAACAAATTTTAAGATGTCTCGTCTTTCAATTGTATCTGATTTCTGGTCACTCCTTTCTGCTCTCACATTTCTTCCCGCACCCCCTGTCTCACTTTTAGGTTTATTCTTTTCCGGGCTTCTCTGACCCTCAGGTGGTCTTTGGGACCCGGGCTGCCGGCCACTGGCCTGTTTCTGCCCTGTCCACGCGAGCAGGCGGCAGGGAGGCTGTGCAGGGTGGAGAGCACCGGGAGCAGAACTCTCCGTCCTGGGACTGTGTACCCAGGTCCAGCCCCGGAGAGGTTGTGAGAGGTGTGGCCTGTTAAAAACTCTTAAAGTTAGCTGCCAACATTTGAAAATCGGAGATTTCACGCAGACACGAGGCTTCTTTGCACCCCGGCTGCCTCTGCCTGAGGGGCCCGCGCCCGGGCCCAGCCCCTGCGCCCAGCGCAGCCTCCCCACATGTTCTCAGCTCGCTTGGGGGCGCGGAACACTGTTCTCCCAGCTGGGCCCACGGGGAGGGATACACGTGTGAAGGTGCACGTTTCGGGAGAAGCACGAGATGTGTTCCCTGGTGCACATGGACACTGGCCCCGAGAGTAAGGAGACCAGATTTTAACGTTGGTGAAGCGGGACACCATTGACGGGGCGGGGGGGGGGGGGGGGGTTCTTGATTAAAAATTTGGTCTATATGGAGCAACAAAAATTTTCATAGAACGCAAAAATAGTATTGTAATATATTTTTTTAAATTTCAACATAAGTACAATTTACAAATATAATAAATAAAAGTTATGTATAGTATTATTTTATTCTTTGGCATATTTCTCATTTGAGTGAATTTTTTTTAGTAGATTGCTGTCGTTGTTTAAAAGGTCATGAATTTGCCGTAACATAAGTTGTAAGTGTCACTTTCAAGGCCGATGCTAGACTTTTTGCCGCCACTATAAAATATAAATAATACGAGTACTGTCTGCTAAATTCAAGAAAATTTATGTATTTATGAAATAAATAAATAAATTACTTACCTAAATTATCTGAATAGCTGATTTGTAATGACATCCCTTGTTTAACTAGCTTACTAGCATGCAGTACGATGTGTATCATCTGAGAAACAGTTACAAAATGTTTTCGTTGTTGCCAATCCCCAAAAATGCCATTGTTCATTAAGTCCAAACAATGGTGGTCGAATTCTAACAACTGATCAACAATGCGAACTTTGATAAGCAGTTCTCGATAATCAGTTCTCAACAATCATTTGTTATTATTAAAGTTTAACATTATAAAATTAACAAACATAATATAAAACTCACATCCTGGCTAAATAGCCACATGGCCGCCGAAAACCGTGTATTCCCTTCTCGTTCTCCCGCCGTTCCCTAGCTTGTCGTGCATTCTTTCCAAAAATCGGGACTTTTTTAAAACGCCGCGGGACGCGGGACAAATTGTTAAAAATCGGGACTGTCCCGCCAAAAGCAGGACGTCTGGTTACCTTACCTTAGAGCTCTGCATGGAATGAAGTGGGTCTGTGTGTGTCTGTGTGTCTGGGTATGTGTGTCTGTGTGTGTATGTGTCTGTGTGTGTGTGTCTGGGTGTGTTTGTGTCTCTGTATGTGTGTGTCTGTGCGTGTGTCTGTGCATGTGTCTGTGCGTGTGTGTGTCTGGGTATGTGTGTATGGTTGTGTTTGTGTCTGTGTGTGTGTCTCTGTGTGTGTCTGGGTGTGTGTGTGTCTGGGTGTGTGTGTCTGGGTGTGTTTGTGTCTCTGTATGTGTGTGTCTGTGCGTGTGTCTGTGCATGTGTCTGTGCATGTGTGTGTCTGGGTATGTGTGTATGGTTGTGTTTGTGTCTGTGTGTGTGTCTCTGTGTGTGTCTGGGTGTGTGTGTGTCTGGGTGTGTGTGTCTGTGTGTGTGTGTCTGGGTGTGTGTGTGTCTGGGTGTGTGTGTCTGTGTGTGTGTGTCTGTGTGTGTGTCTGGGAGTGTGTGTGTCTGGGTGTGTGTGTCTGTGCGTGTGTGTGTCTGTGTGTGCGTGCGTGTGTGTCTGTGTGTCTGTGCGTGTGCGTGTGTATGTCTGAGTGTGTGTGTCTGTGCGTGTCTGGGTGTGTGTGTGTCTGGGTGTGTGTGTCTGTGTGTGTGTCTGTGCGTGTGTGTGTCTGTGTGTGCGTGCATGTGTGTCTGTGTGTCTGTGCGTGTGCGTGTATATGTCTGAGTGTGTGTGTCTGTGCATGTGTGTGTTTGTGCATGTGTGTGTGTCTGTTTCTGTGCGTGTGTGTGTGTGTCTGGGTGTGTTTGTGTCTGTGTGTGTCTATGTGTGTGTGTCTGGGAGTGTGTGTGTCTGTGTGTGTGTTTCTGTGCGTGTGTGCGTGTGTGTATCTGTGTGTGTCTGGGTGTATCTGTGTGTGTGTGTGTGTGTGTGTGTTTCTGTGCGTGTGTGCGTGTCTGGGTGTGTGTGTCTGGATGTGTGTATCTGTGTGTGTGTATGTGTGTGTGTCTGGGAGTGTGTGGGTGTGTTTGTGTCTGTGTGTCTATGTGTGTGTGTCTGGGTGTGTGTGTTTGTGTGTGTGTCTGGGTGTGTGTGTGTCTGGGAGTGTGTGTGTCTGGGAGTCTATGTGTGTGTGTCTGGGTGTGTGTGTTTGTGTGTGTGTCTGGGTCTGGGAGTGTGTGTGTCTGGGAGTGTGTGTGTGTGTGTCTGTGTGTGTGTGTCTGGGGTGTGTGAGTGTGTGTGTGTGTCTGGGGTGTGTGTGTCTGGGGTGTGTGAGTGTCTGTGTGTGTGTGTCTGGGGTGTGTGTGTCTGTGCATGTGTGTGTCTGGGTGTGTGTGTCTGTGTGTGTGTGTCTGGGGTGTGTGTGTGTCTGGGTGTGTGTGTCTGGGTGTGTGTGTGTCTGGGGTGTGTGTGTGTCTGTGCATGTGTGTGTCTGGGGGTGTGTGTGTCTGGGGGTGTTTGTCTGGGGGTGTGTGTGGAGGGGGAGCGGGGGGATGGACTCTCAAGGCAGCAAAATGAAGCAACTACATTCCCCCTGAACAGCCCGCTCCCTCGCGCTCCCCCCCCCGCGCCTCCCCTGTTCCTGCGAGCCCAGGAGGAGCAGACGCGGCCACCAGGCGACCGGACCGCCCCTGGCGGTGGCCGGGCCTGGGCGGGGCGGTGCCCGCGCACGGGGCACGGCACAGGGCACAGTGCGAGGAGCACGGGCTGCGGGCGGCACAGCCCCGCCCTGGCGCTCACCGCTGGGGACTGCGGGTGCCACACACCGACTCAGACTCAGGGTTGTGATGGAGGTCAAGTAAAGGTCATGGGGAGAACAGCTGTAAGTCTGCCCGTGGCGGGACGCGCTGGGAGCGCTGCTGTGGGAGGTGGCGGAGGGAGCCGCGGACGAAAGGCTTTAGTTTGGCAGCTCAGGGGGACGGGCCCAACAGCTGCCATTGCGCTGACTTCCATGGTGAACAGTGGCCTTCCTTACACACTGGAGCTCGTGGCTGGGCGGGTGTCAAAAAGAACAGACGCCTGGGCCCGCATCTGTGGGGAGCACGGGGGTGGGGGTGGGGGTGGGGGGTGGGGGCTGGCGCCCCGGGTCTGGGTCTGTGGGCTTGGAGGGAAGTCCTGTCTGTCCGCTCTGTCCGCTGCCTCTCCTGGAAAGTCCGCCTTCAGCCCGTGAGCGCACCCGCCTAACCCCGCGGCCCCCGACGCCGAGCGCATCGGTGTGGGCATCGCCCGGGAGCGCACAGGCCCGCGGCACTCTCTGCGCGTGTCACCGCCTCCCCCCCCCCCCCCCTCCCCACGTGTCAGCGCGTGGTAGATGTCGCCCTGCCTCTTCCCGGGTGGAAATAGAGGGACATATATTTCTATGTCATAAGCGTTTTCTAAGTATTTTTATAATTGCATTTCAGTATTAGCTGGTTTCCTTTATCATCCCTACACACTTTGAGGAATTTAAAATAAAGGGGCCCATGGCACACAAACGCTGTGGGCCGGGGAGGGCGGCTTTCTGACCTCCCCAAGGCTGGCTGACCCCTGCAGGAGCTGGGCGCCAGGCAGAGTGCCTTTGCCCACATCCCCCCCCCCCCCCCCCCCCCCCCCAGGCCATGGTCTCTGGGCAGGAACGTGCACCCAGCTGTGTTTCTGTCTGTGCGGTGTGGGAGGGTTACAGGAGGCCGTGCTGGTTCAAACCAGAGCCCAACGTGTCCCAGGGGGCCCTGACTGGGGCCACAGCCCTCCACCCGCTGGCAGAGGCCGGGTCGGGCCTTGGCAGGCCTGCCCGCAGACAGGCAGGAGGAACTAAGCAGCGTGGGCGTGGCAGTGGCTTCCTCCCCTTCCTTCCGTGGGCCTGGCTGCGTCCCCAGGAGCTCGGGCCACACAGCCTGCCTGCCGCTCTGCAGGGCCCGGAGCAGCCAGCATGGGCTGGGCGGCCGGCCTGCTGAGATCCCTCCTCCTCCTCCTGAGTAAGTGAGGGTGCGGTGAGGGGGGACGTTACTCTTGCGGGGGCGGGGGAAGGGGGAGGGGACTGGGTGAGCCTTTGCACACTAGGGCCCAGTCCCTGAAGCATGGCTGTGTCCCTGTGGACAGATGGCTTTGCTCACTTTGATGGACAGTGAGCATTGCTCTTGTCTGGTTCATTCCAGCTGCAGCTCACAAATGCTGCCGGGCCTGGGAGAACCGGAAAGGGTCATGTGGCAGAAAGCGCTCTGGGCTTGGGACCCGGACCCCTCTGGCTGGGGCTGTGGGTGGCTCCACTGCCCACAGACAGCAGCAAACCTCAGGCCCGCGGAGCGTCAGTTTCTGAGCCAATAGAACAGGTGAAGTGCTTATCTTTAGGATAGCGCGCACATTAAGTTGAATTTAATCAAGTCAAACCAAAATAGTTCCACAAGATGAGGAAATGCAGGCCTGCGGATGCCCCTCTGCAGCTGGTGGGAGTGTCTGCGGGGGGGGTGGGGGGGGTGGGGAAGCGGCGCCTGACGCAGAGACACCTTTGCTTCTAAAGTCACCTCTGACCCTGTGCATCGGAGAAGGACCGGGCAGAGGCAGCGGCCAGGGAAAAGCGCAGCCAGAGGTGCAGGGAGAAGTGGACGGCCCGCGGCACAGGAGGAGCCGGGAGAGGCAGGGGCGGAGGCACAGAGGGCGTCAGAAATGCTAGAGGGAGGCAGCCAGACGAGGCCAGAGCCACGCAACTTGGCCAGATCCCCTTTGCCAGCAACTGTTCTCTCTTAAAAAGGCGATGGGCACCCTCATGCCGACAAGGATGCTCTTTCCCAGAGCTCGCCCTGGGCCAAGACTCGGAGGCAAGCAGGCGGCCTAAAGTGACTCGCAGGGTGGGACTCTGAAGCTGGCAGCAAGCCCAGCGGAAAACTGACAGACAGACAGTCACACGTGGGAACACTCCCCGACAGTGGCAACGAGGGACGGTGAGGCCCAGCGAGCAAGACTGGGGCCTGCAGGGCAGCTCGTGCCCAGTGCGCTCGGTAAAGTGGCAGAAGATGGCAGAGGTTCTAACCTGCTCCTGCTTTTGACCTATTTAGATCATCTGTCCTGCGGGAAAAGGAAGTTAGGGTTAAGAAGCCCAACCAGAAAATGTGCAGATTATACAAAGAACTACAAACAAACAGTAAGCCTTTACAATGCTCGAGCTCACCAATAAGCAAAGAAGTAGACACACCTGAAGTTGTTAGTGCTTCCTGGTCTGCTAGACTGCTGTCTCCGGTAAACCTGCCTGCGCTCGCTCAGTGCCCGCGCAGCTGTGGAGCAGGTCCCGCTCTTGCCTGCATTTACGGGTGAGGCTGCTAGGACTTGGCCACGGTATCCCAGCTAGTGGTGCTTTCAAAACTCCTAGCAGAGATATGGTTAGGAGTGAGCCTCCGCTCTAAACCCCCCTGAGCATCCACCCTTGCCTGACTCGGCAGCTCAGAGACGGGCAGGTTACTCATCTCCACGGGGTGCAGCTTGCTCCTCTGTGACTTGGGGGATGCTCACAGCACCACTCCCAGGGCTGGGCAGGGAATTCGCTCTGTCCCGCCTGTCGAGCACCCAGCACGCAGCCAGCATCTGACACGAGCTGCACACTCACCACTGGATGCTCAGGGAACTCATTGATCCAACCTTCCCAGAAGGCAATTTGGCAATAACCCAGAAATCGCAACTTCAGGGTTTATCTTAATGAAATAATAGGGCGAAGCTCCCCAAATATTTAATAGGCTGTTACCCAGCACTGCTGACCACAGTGAAAAGCAAAACAAGCGATTAGCAGCAGGAGTCTGGCTCGATCCCTTGTGCTCTATGGTTTCAAACATGACCCAGGATGTTGAGTGAAAGACAGCGCTCCCGGGACCCACGCGCACAGAGGAGGGCCACGGCCACCGCCCGGCAGGCACAATGATGCGTTGTGTTTGGCGATGGTTTGCTCACCTAACCGAAACCTGACTGGCCAATGGTTAATAGCACCCTTTATTCTTTTCAGGAAATGGGATGATCAGGCATTTTTTAAGTTTCTCTGTGTTGAAATTTTTCATAATGAACATATATATTCATAATTCCAATACATACATTTCTGTGAACAAAATAAAATAACCAGGCAGTCTATTGAAAGCAGCAAGGGAAAGGGTTTTCCCTTTGTGGGCTGGAGGGAGGGACCGAGGGGGTTACCCCGTACAACTTACTAATGAGTGACCTGGGAGGACAGGTGCCAGCCGGTCCCTCCGGGGCAGAGTGAGCAGTGGGTAAGGCCTCAGGGACCGCGAGAAAGGGGCGTCTCTGCCCGTCACCCCAATGACATCAGGGGACTCCACACTCAGCAACGGGAGAGTTTTGAAAACGCAGTTTTTGAATATCCTGAAAGTATTTTTTGTTATTAATCCTCACCTGAGGATATTTTTTCCATTGATCTTTAGAGAGAGTGGAAGGAAGAGAGGAAGGGGGAGAGGGGGAGAGAGAGAGAAACATCCGTGTGAGAGAGATTCATGATTTGCCTTGACTGGGAATTGAACCTGTGACCCTGTAACACAGGCCAGGGCTAAAAATATTTTAAAAACATAACAAACATTCATGGGCCCAACATCATGAATTAACACATTTAAAGCTTTGGTTGTTTTAAAGGTAAATGTATTTAAAAGTATCTAGATGATAAGTTGACATATTCAGCAAAGAAACCACATCAGAGATGGAGTTGAAGCCTTTTGGCTCCCTCCTCTGTCTTGCTTCCCCCATCCCCCCCCCCCCCCACCGGCCCCCCGCGCCTGGGTTTGGCTGTACTTCCTTCCTGTGCCACTTTCTAGGTGGTAAGGACGTGACCTGGGTGCACACAGCACACTCCACATGCGGCAGCGGCCACCGCATTCTGACCACATGAACCAGACGTGCTGGCTGCAGCTGCCCGTGTCGTCTGTCCTGACACTGCATGTAGCTTGGCTGTCCGTTCCGCTGCTAGTGGGGTTGAGGTGGTTCCTAGCTCCTCCCCAGCCCTCCGGGTCCTGCCCCGGGACTCGGTGCAGTGTGTTCCAGGAGGCGCACCTGGGAGCGGAGGCGCTGAGTCATGGTGTGCACGGCTCCTGGTATTGGTTATTGCCAATTGCTTCCCGCCGGAGGGCTGGCTCTGTCCCCTGCAGACCCAGCCACACTTGCTGTGATCAGACTTCTCCTTTTTGCCAGTGGGAGGACTGTGAAATGTTCTTGCCAAGTTTTCAGGTTATGTGTTCCTGATTACTAATGAGAATAACCATTTTCCTATATTTACCACACAGTTAGGTTCCCTTTTCTGTATATTTCATTTTAGTTATATTTGGTTATTGGTCTTCTGTGTATTGTTTTTCTGGGTATTAATTATTTGTCTGTGCCATGTGTTGCGAATATTTGCAAATATCTTCTCTCAGTATGTTTTTTATCTTTTATCTTTGTGGCATCCTTTGCTCTGCAGAAGTCTCTAAATGTGATATAATCAAATCTATCAGAGAGAGAGAGAGAGAGAGAGAGAGAGAGAGAGAGAGAGAGAGAGAGAACTTTCTTTCTGAGCCATTTGAAAGTAAGTTGTGCACACATTTTTTTTTTTTTTAATTTTAGCCCCTAACTACACTCATGTGTGTTTCTCGGGAGATACTCTCTTATGTAACCACAGCACAGCGATCAGCTCAGGAAATGTAACCGTGACAAGTGCTGTTACAGAACCTGCCATGGCCCCGGCTGACCCGGCGCCCCGTGCAGCTTTCGCTGTGCCTGAGCCAAAGCCTGTGGAGGCTGGGCACCGCGCAGCCCTGCCCTCCGCCTCCTGTAACCTCACATCTCGGCCTTTGCTCTTCCACGACATTGGTGTTTGAGACGCTCCCATCCCTTCCTCTCACAGGACGTTTTCACAGAACCTTGGGGCTGCACGGAATCCTAGGGTTAGATTCTCGTTTCCCTTCCCCACGCGAGAACGGCACGCCTGCCCGTGCCCTGCAGTGGCACACGGGGAGCCGCAGGCCGCCAGTCTGAGAAAGGCCGGGTGCTTTGGGCATAATGACAGGAGACTTACAACTAGGTTTTGGTTTGTGCTTGTCACAATGCTAAATAAATTATTTGCGACTTAACCATCAACCGATCAATATTTTTAAAGTTTGCTAAAATATTGCTTTAAGAATAGCGATTGAAAACATCTGATAAAATTTCTAGACATTTTATTAGAGGTTGCACCTTCCTTTTTATTTTAATTTTATATTTTTATTGATTTCAGAGAGGAAGGGAGAGGGCTAGAGAGATAAAAACATCAGTGATGAGAGAGAATCATAGATTGACTGCCTCCTGCACACCCCACACTGGGGATGTGCCCTGACTGGGAATTGAACCATGACCTCCTAGTTCATAGGTCGATGCTTAACCACTGAGCCACACGGGCTGGGCCGCACCTTCCTTTTAAAAAGCTGGCATGTAATATATTTCTATGGACTCTAATTCCAACCCAAATGCCAGCCATCTGTCTCCATTTTAATCCCGTTGGAAAGCACCCGCTGAAATCTATGCATTACTATAATCACGTTAATAAAAGAAATACAATATCACTTTAATTATGTTCCAGTTGCCTAAAACATCCTTCATTAAAGGAGCCAGAGTTATTGAAGAGAACAGCCTTTTCCCTCCCCTTAATTTATAATGAAAAGATGGCAGAGGCAGGGTAAAGAGAATTAAATTCGTTTTTATCTTACAAGTCAAAGTCATCACTTTATTCCTTGGCTCAGAGGTCCCTGAGATCTTTGTAAAAATCTTTCCTGACAGCTTTCCCCGGCTCCAGGTTCCTGCCAAGAGGATGGCTCAGATGGTGTGCGGATTCCAGCGAGAGAGAACTCTTGATGAATTGTTTCTTTTTCTGTGTAACAGATCTCCACAAACGTACCACAAGGAAACGAATACCCCAGGTCTGTCAGAAAGGCAGCCTGGGAAAGGAAGAGCTGCGGCCCCAGGAAGCGGGGCGAGATCTCCTGATAGAGGGAGAATTTGCTTCATGGCTCTGCTCATCTTCTAATTGGATTGCTTTTGTGTTTGTTTTGTTTTATTTTGTGTTGTCTTTTTTTAAGTACCGAATTTTAAGAGTTCTTAATATATTCCACATGAGTCCTTAATCAAATATATGATCTGCAAATATGTCCTCCCAGTCCCTTAGCTTGTCTTTCATTCTCTTCACAGGGTCTTTCGCAGCAAAACGTTTCATTTTAATTAAGTCTAATTTACTGATATTTTTATGGATCATGCTTTTGATATTATGTCTGAGAAATTTTCACCAAGCCCTAAGTCATCAAGAGTTTATCTTACATTTTCTTCTAACAGCGATATGGTTTTACACTTTTCATTTAAATCTCTTACCCACTTTAAGTTCCTTTGTGAATTTAGGTCAAGGTATTATTCCCCGTAAACACCCAGCTGCTCCAGAACGCTGGGCTGAAAGTCCACCTCCCTCGATTGAACTGATGTGGCTCCCCGGTCTAAATTCAGGTGGTCATACTTGTGTGGACGATTTCTGAGTTACCATTTCCTTTTTGTTTATGTACTAGAGGCCCGGTGCACGGATTTGTGCATCAGTGGGGTTCCTCAGCCTGGCCTGTGCCCTCTTGCATTCTGGGACCCCTCAGGGGATGTCAGACTGCCAGTTTTGGCCCGATCCCCACAGGCCAGTGAGCGTCATAAGTACCGGTCAAACAGTCAAATAGTCAAATGGTCGCTTAAGCTTTTATATATATAGACTAGAGGCCCAGTGCACAAATTCATGCACGGGTTGGGTCCCTTGGCCTGCCCAGCGATTAGAGCAGAGTGGGGCCAGCCAGCCAGAGGGGAGGGACCGTGAAGGTTGGCCAGCTGCAGGAGGTTGGCTGTGGGAGCGCACTGACCACCAGGGGGCAGCTCCTGCATTGAGCGTCTGCCCCCTGGTGGTCAGTGAGCGACATAGCTACCGGCCAGTCATCTGGTCTGGTCATCCGGTTGTAACGATCATTTAGGCTTTTATATTTATAGATGTGTCAGGTACTTTTCCAATAACACACAGTCTTGATTTCTGTAGGTATATGTGTTTTAAGATGGGAGAGTAACTCATACATTATCCTTCTTTTCAAAAAAGTTTTTAACAATTCTAGTTCCTTTACCCTTCAATAATCTTATCTATAACAACAAAAACTTTGCTTGGATTTTGATAGAATTACATTAATTCTTTATCAATTTGGGAATAGTTGACATATTTGCCATACTGAGTTTCCATGAATTTCGTAAGTATTTCCATTTATTAAGTTTTTTAAATTTCTCTTATCAGCCTTGTAGAGTTTTCCATATGAAACCTATACATGTATTATTAGACTTGCACCCAAGCATTTCTAAGTGACTGTGAATTGTATTGTATTTACGTTTTCTCTTTCTATGTGTGATTGTTAGTACACAGAAGTGCAATTGATGTGTGTGTCAGTCTTGCACCTGGCTCTTTGCTGAACCCACTTATGGTTCTCAGAGTTATTTTTTAGATGTCTTGGGATTTTCTATACAGACCATGGTGTCATCTGCACCCAGGGACAGTGTGTCTTCCTTTCTAAATGGCATGCCTTTTCTTTCCTTTTCTTCACTCATTGGGTTGGCAGGACCTTCCTGTACTACGTTGAAGAGGCTTGGTGATGGCTGATATCTTTGCCTTGTTCTTGAACTTAGTGAGAAATCATCTTGGTTCTCATTATTAAGTATGATACTAGCTGTGGTTTGTGTGTTTTCTTTTTAGAAGTTGAAGAAGTTTTCCTCTATTTCTAGTTTTCTGAGAGTTTTTGTTATGAATGGTGTGGAATTCTGTCAAAGGCCATTGCCGCCTCACTAATGTGACTGTGCGGTGTGTATCTTGTTTAGCGGGTTACTAGGGTGGAGTACATTGCTGGGTTCTTGATATTGAACAGGCCTTGCATCCCTGAACAGACTCCACTGGTCACACGTATAATCCTTTTACCATGTTGGTTCTATCTGGTAATGTTTTGGTAAGGGTTTGGCTCTGTATTCATGGGAGACAGTGGTCTACAGTTTTCTTTTTTGCATTGTTTTTGTCTGGTTTTAAGGTTACAATAATGCTGTTGTCATAAAAGGAATTAGGGAGTGTTCCCTCCTCTTCTCTTTTCTGGATGGGATTGTAGAGTGTTGGTGCTAACTTTTCTTTAAACATTTGCTAGAATTCTCCCACAAAATGCTCTAGGGATGCAGGTTTCCTTTGGGGGAATTTGTAGATTATGAATTCAATTTCCTAAATTTGAAGTATCTATTTCATATTGGGTGGGTTAGTATAACTTGTACTTTTTTTCTTTTCTTTCTTAAAATCCTCATCCAATGATATGTTTTTTATTGATTTTAGAGAGAGGAAAGGGGAGAGAGAAACATTGATGTAAGAGAGAAACATCGAAACATCGATTGGTTGCCTCCCATATGCGCTGGGACCAGGGATGCAGCCCGCAACCTAGGTATGTACCCTGACTGGGAATCGAACCTGCAACCCTTTGGTGTACCAGATGACCCTCCGACCCACTGAGCCACCAGCCAGGGCTGTGATAGTTTGTACTTTTTGAGGAATTTTATATAAGTCATCAGGTTTTTATGTATATAGAGTTGTTCAAGGTATTTCCTTATTTCCATTTCTGATGTATGCACGGTCTGTGGTGATACCCCTGCTTCATTCTGATCTTGGTAACTGATGTCTTTTCCCTTTTTCCTTTGTTAATCTTGCCACAGGTCTGTCACTTTGACTAAGTTTTCAAAGAACCAGTTTTTTGTTTCACTGATTTTCTCTATTATTTTTGCTTTCAATCTTCATTGATTTCTGCTCTTGTTTTTATTACTTCCTTCTGCTAGCTCTGGCTTTATTTGATATTCTTCTGGTTTCTTCAAGTGGAATATTAGATTATTAATTTAAGATTTCCTCTTTTCTAATGTAAAAAAGGGCATTCAGTGCTATAAATTGCCCTCTCAGCACTGCGTTAGCTGTGTCTCACAAATGTTGATATGTGTGTTTTCATTGTTCTCTAGTTAGTAAATCTTTTGATTCTCTTGGGACTTCTTTGACCCATGCATTGTTTAGGAGTATTGTTAGTTTCCCAGCATTTGGTAAATTTCATGTAATCTTTCTATTATTTATTTCCAGTTGAATCAATTGTGATCAGAGCACACACTTTGTATGATTTAAATCCTTCCAAATTTGTTGAGGTTTGACCCATAGTATCGTCTATCTTAACACATCCTACAGGAGTGTTTAAAGGGGATGTGTATTCTGCTAGTGTTGGGTCCTGTTGTTTGGCAGGGTGGTTGAATTTGTTTACTACAGTGGGACCTTGGTTCTTGAACTTAATTCATTCTGGGAGGCTGTTGGAGAAGAGACTTGTTTGAAAACCGAATCATTTTTCCCCCCCATTAGAGACAATGTACATTGAATTAATCCTTCCCAGACCCTGTATGATCCCGGTTTCAACCTTTCCTATACACAGTGCACGTCTCACGTGCTGTTTAACCTGTAAACAAACACTTCTTTGTTAAGTTTGTCGAACCGCCCCTCCCAGCCGTGAGGGAGCACTGCCAGCCCTGGCTCCAGGGTGTCTCTGGAGGTCAGTTCGCAGCATCTGCGCTCTTTCACGTTTCGTTCCTCCAAAAGGCTGTCACCGCTAACTGTCCTAGGGGGTGAAGACAGGAGGGGCGCCTGGCAGAGTGCCTGCAGGAAGTCCCTGTGGCCCTGGCACCCTGGGTGGGGCCACAGCTGAGAGGCTGAGAGGCCAGCGCTGGCCTGGCCGACACAAATCCGCGCACTTTCATTCACTTCCCAGTCAGACCGCGTGCTTCCCCTTTAAAGTGGCCATTCCAGTAAGCACCCGTCACACCCAGACCCTCATTTACCCACCAGCATCGCTTGAACCGCTTCTTTTATTAAATCTGATTCCACGAAATGACCAGCTAACGGTTCTCAGGAAGATGAGCTGGCTCACGCTCTCCTGCTTGTCTGAAGGAACAGACGCTGGAGCAGCCGGGAGTTCCTGCCTGGACTGCCTGTGCCCCCGGAGCCTGTGCAGGCCTCGGGCCTCGGGTCAGGGAGCCGGTGTCCGGGGAAGAGTGAAGGCTGTCCCAGAGTCCGGGGCCGTGGACACGGGGCTTTCTCCTACATGAAGCAAGGACTGACTTTTTTACCAGGCGTTTCTGGGGCCCAAAGATGAGTGAGTCAGGCCCCAACTCGGAAGGGCAGAGAGTCTGTTAGGAGGACAGAGGAAGGTGGTGTGTTCAGCCCAGAAGGAAACAGAGAAACAGAGGAAGTTCCTTAATCCGATCCAGGTGTCTGGGAGGGCTTCCTGGAGGAGGAGTTCTGCCGAGAGCGGGTTGATTATGTCTCGGCCTCGCTGCGATCCTTCAGCAGCTGCTCACACAGCGACCCACAGTGTCACTGCGTGCACAGGCCCAGCTCTGTCAGGCAGCCCAGCCCTGCTCCTGCTCCCAGCCCACCTATACCCTCCCGCCCTGCGGCCTCCTCCTCAGGTCACCGCCCGCCCCAGTGCGGACTGTGCGCCATCCCCAGGGCCAGGGGTGCTGGCTCCGTGATCCTCCGGATCCCGGGAGCACCGGTTTCACACCCCTCTGATGGGCTCTCCTTCCCCCCTGCACTGTGGCCTCCTTCAGGGCAGGGATCTGCCCTGGCTCAGCCACCACTCGGCTCTGCCCTGACTGGCACTTGTTTGCGAGTGGATGCGCATGAAGGGGGGTCCCCAGCACGAGTCTGGTTGGGACCAGAGGGCAGGAGGGGTGGGCGGGCCGCATGGGTGGAGGGCCTGAGTTGAGGCTGAGAGGTGAGCCTGCTTGGTGGAGGGGGCTCGGTGAGCCACGAGGAGGGAGGTGAGCAGCCAGGAGGCAGGGCAGCTGCAGGGCAGGAGGGCGGCCTGGGACATTTGGAGCCTGGCATCCCGCGTCCGTCCCCATGGAGGCAGCACGTGGCTGAGACCTGGACTTGGCTGAGATGCCCTGTCGGTCACAGTTTTCGGCCGACCATGCTCCACCCCACAGACTTCAGGGATGGACAGGCAGCTGCACTGGCCCCGAAGGCTCCGTGACCTTCAGAGAGGGTTCCCGAGGGGACCCGGGGCCACGGAGAGCAGAGACCTCCTAGGCTCCACCTGAGCCACAGGACTCAGTGTGACCTGCAGGCAGCCTGGGGCCACTGTGACACCTGCCCCCCCCCCCCCCCCCGTGCCCATGTGAGACTCCTGTGGAGACCAGCGGGCCGGGTTCAACCCCCCATTCGGGTGTGGGACACTGAGAGGGCACAGTACCTGCTGTTGCTTCCCAGAAATGAGGGTTATGGTCCCCAGGAGGCAGCCCTGCCCTCCCCTTCCCCTGTCCTTCCCCTTCCCCTGTCCTCCCCCTTCCCCTGTCCTTCCCCTTCCCCTGTCCTTCCCCTTCCCCTATCCTTCCCCTGTCCTTCCCCTTCCCCTTCCCCTTCCCCTGTCCTTCCCCTGTCCTCCCCCTTCCCCTTCCCCTGTCCTTCCCCTTCCCCTTCCCCTGTCCTTCCCCTGTCCTTCCCCTTCCCCTTCCCCTTCCCCTTCCCCTGTCCTTCCCCTGTCCTTCCCCTTCCCCTTCCCCTTCCCCTTCCCCTTCCCCTTCCCCTTCCCCTTCCCCTTCCCCTGTCCTTCCCCTGTCCTCCCCCTTCCCCTTCCCCTGTCCTCCCCCTTCCCCTTCCCCTGTCCTTCCCCTGACCTCCCCCTTCCCCTGTCCTCCCCCTTCCCCTGCCCTCCCCTTCCCCTGTCCTTCCCCTTCCCCTTCCCCTTCCCCTGTCCTACCCCTTCCCCTGTCATTCCCCTTCCCCTGTCCTTCCCCTTCTGTTCCCCTGTCCTTCCCCTTCCGCTTCCCCTGTCCTTCCCCTTCCCCTGTCCTTCCCCTTCTGTTCCCCTGTCCTTCCCCTTCCCCTGTCCTTCCCCTTCTGTTCCCCTGTCCTTCCCCTTCTGTTCCCCTGTCCTTCCCCTTCCCCTTCCCCTGTCCTTCCCCTTCCCCTGTCCTTCCCCTTCCCCTGTCCTTCCCCTTCCCCTGTCCTTCCCCTTCCCCTGTCCTTCCCCTGTCCTTCCCCTTCCCCTGTCCTTCCCCTTCCCCTGTCCTTCCCCTTCCCCTTCCCCTGTCCTTCCCCTTCCCCTTCCCCTTCCCCTGTCCTTCCCCTGTCCTTCCCCTTCCCCTTCCCCTTCCCCTTCCCCTGTCCTTCCCCTGTCCTCCCCCTTCCCCTTCCCCTGTCCTCCCCTTCCCCTTCCTCTGTCCTTCCCCTGCCCTCCCCCTTCCCCTGTCCTCCCCCTTCCCCTGCCCTCCCCTTCCCCTGTCCTTCCCCTTCCCCTTCCCCTTCCCCTGTCCTACCCCTTCCCCTGTCATTCCCCTTCCCCTGTCCTTCCCCTTCTGTTCCCCTGTCCTTCCCCTTCCGCTTCCCCTGTCCTTCACCTTCCCCTGTCCTTCCCCTTCTGTTCCCCTGTCCTTCCCCTTCCCCTGTCCTTCCCCTTCTGTTCCCCTGTCCTTCCCCTTCCCCTTCCCCTGTCCTTCCCCTTCCCCTGTCCTTCCCCTTCCCCTGTCCTTCCCCTTCCCCTGTCCTTCCCCTTCCCCTGTCCTTCCCCTGTCCTTCCCCTTCCCCTGTCCTTCTCCTTCCCCTGTCCTTCCCCTTCCCCTGTCCTTCCCATTCCCCTGTCCTTCCCCTTCCCCTTCCCCTTCCCCTGTCCTTCCCCTTCCCCTGTCCTTCGCCTTCCCCTGTCCTTCTCCTTCCCCTTCCCCTTCCCCTGTCCTTCCCCTTCCCCTTCCCCTGTCCTTCCCCTTCCCCTGTCCTTCCCCATCCCCTTCCCCTTCCCCTGTCCTTCCCCTTCCCCTTCCCCTGTCCTTCCCCTTCCCCTGTCATTGCCCTTCCCCTGTCCTTCCCCTTCCCCTTCCCCTGTCCTTCCCCTTCCCCTGTCCTTCCCCTTCCCCTTCCCCTTCCCCTTCCCCTGTCCTTCCCCTTCCCCTGTCCTTCCCCTTCCCCTGTCCTTCCCCTTCCCCTGTCCTTCCCCTTCCCCTGTCCTTCCCCTTCCCCTTCCCCTTCCCCTGTCCTTCCCCTTCCCCTGTCCTTCCCCTTCCCCTGTCCTTCCCCTTCCCCTGTCCTTCCCCTTCCCCTTCCCCTGTCCTTCCCCTTCCCCTTCCCCTGTCCTTCCCCTTCCCGTTCCCCTGTCCTTCCCCTTTCCCTGTCCTTCCCCTTCCCCTTCCCCTGTCCTTCCCCTTCCCCTGTCCTTCCCCTTCCCCTGTCCTTCCCCTTCCCCTTCCCCTTCCCCTGTCCTTCCCCTTCCCCTGTCCTTCCCCTTCCCCTGTCCTAGCCCTTCCCCTTCCCCTGTCCTTCCCCTTCCCCTGTCCTTCCCCTTCCCCTGTCCTTCCCCTTCCCCTTCCCCTGTCCTTCCCCTTCCCCTGTCCTTCCCCTTCCCCTGTCCTTCCCCTTCCCCTTCCCCTGTCCTTCCCCTTCCCCTGTCCTTCCCCTTCCCCTGTCCTTCCCCTTCCCCTTCCCCTTCCCCTGTCCTTCCCCTTCCCCTTCCCCTGTCCTTCCCCTTTCCCTGTCCTTCCCCTTCCCCTTCCCCTGTCCTTCCCCTTCCCCTGTACTTCCCCTTCCCCTGTCCTTCCCCTTCCCCTTCCCCTGTCCTTCCCCTTCCCCTGTCCTTCCCCTTCCCCTGTCCTAGCCGTTCCCCTTCCCCTGTCCTTCCCCTTCCCCTGTCCTTCCCCTTCCCCTGTCCTTCCCCTTCCCCTTCCGCTGTCCTTCCCCTTCCCCTGTCCTTCCCCTTCCCCTGTCCTTCCCCTTCCCCTTCCCCTGTCCTTCCCCTTCCCCTGTCCTTCCCCTTCCCCTGTCCTTCCCCTTCCCCTTCCCCTTCCCCTGTCCTTCCCCTTCCCCTTCCCCTGTCCTTCCCCTTCCCCTGTCCTTCCCCTCCCCCTTCCCCTGTCCTTCCCCTTCCCCTTCCCCTGTCCTTCCCCTTCCCCTGTCCTTCCCCTTCCCCTTCCGCTTCCCCTTCCCCTTCCCCTTCCCCTTCCCCTGTCCTTCCCCTTCCCCTGTCCTTCCCCTTCCCCTGTCCTTCCCCTTCCCCTTCCCCTTCCCCTGTCCTTCCCCTTCCCCTGTCCTTCCCCTTCCCCTTCCCCTTCCCCTTCCCCTGTCCTTCCCCTTCCCCTGTCCTTCCCCTTCCCCTGTCCTTCCCCTTCCCCTTCCCCTGTCGTTCCCCTTCCCCTTCCCCTGTCCTTCCCCTTCCCCTTCCCCTGTCCTTCCCCTTCCCCTTCCCCTGTCCTTCCCCTTCCCCTGTCATTGCCCTTCCCCTGTCCTTCCCCTTCCCCTTCCCCTGTCCTTCCCCTTCCCCTGTCCTTCCCCTTCCCCTGTCCTTACCCTGTCTTTCCCCTTCCCCTGTCCTTCCCCTTCCCCTTCCCCTTCCCCTGTCCTTCCCCTTCCCCTGTCATTCCCCTTCCCCTGTCCTCCCCCTTCCCCTGTCCTTCCCCTTCAGTTCCCCTGTCCTTCCCCTTCCCCTTTCCTTCCCCTGTCCTTCCCCTTCCCCTGTCCTTCCCCATCCCCTTCCCCTTCCCCTGTCCTTCCCCTTCCCCTGTCCTTCCCCTTCCCCTTCCCCTTCCCCTGTCCTTCCCCTTCCCCTTCCCCTTCCCCTGTCCTTCCCCTTCCCCTACCCCTTCCCCTGTCCTTCCCCTTCCGCTTCCGCTTCCCCTTCCCCTTCCCCTGTCCTTCCCCTTCCCCTGTCCTTCCCCTTCCCCTGTCCTTCCCCTTCCCCTGTCCTTCCCCTTCCCCTTCCCCTTCCCCTTCCCCTTCCCCTGTCCTTCCCCTTCCCCTGTCCTTCCCCTTCCCCTTCCCCTTCCCCTTCCCCTGTCCTTCCCCTTCCCCTTCCCCTTTCCTTGTCCTCCCCCTTCCCCTGTCCTTCCCCTTCCCCTGTCCTCCCCCTTCCCCTGTCCTTCCCCTTCCCCTGTCCTTCCCCTTCCCCTGTCCTCCCCCTTCCCCTGTCGTCCCCCTTCCCCTGTCCTTCCCCTTCCCCTGTCCTCCCCCTTCCCCTGTCCTTCCCCTTCCCCTGTCTTCCCCTTCCCCTGTCCTTCCCCTTCCCCTGTCCTTCCCCTTCCCCTTCCCCTTCCCCTGTCCTTCCCCTTCCCCAGTCCTTCCCTTTCCTTGTCCTCCCCCTTCCCCTGTCCTTCCCCTTCCCCTGTCCTTCCCCTTCCCCTGTCCTTCCCCTTCCCCTGTCCTCCCCCTTCCCCTGTCCTCCCCCTTCCCCTGTCCTTCCCCTTCCCCTGTCCTCCCCCTTCCCCTGTCCTTCCCCTTCCCCTGTCCTTCCCCTTCCCCTGTCCTACCCCTTCCCCTGTCCTTCCCCTTCCCCTGTCCTTCCCCTTCCCCTTCCCCTTCCCCTTCCCCTTCCCCTGACCTTCCCCTTCCCCAGTCCTTCCCCTTTCCTTGTCCTCCCCCTTCCCCTGTCCTTCCCCTTCCCCTGTCCTTCCCCTTCCCCTGTCCTTCCCCTTCCCCTGTCCTCCCCCTTCCCCTGTCCTCCCCCTTCCCCTGTCCTTCCCCTTCCCCTGTCCTCCCCCTTCCCCTGTCCTTCCCCTTCCCCTGTCCTTCCCCTTCCCCTGTCCTCCCCCTTCCCCTGTCCTTCCCATTCCACTGTCCTTCCCCTTCCCCTTCCCCTTCCCCTGTCCTTCCCCTTCCCCTGTCCTTCGCCTTCCCCTGTCCTTCCCCTTCCCCTTCCCCTTCCCCAGTCCTTCCCCTTCCCCTTCCCCTGTCCTTCCCCTTCCCCTGTCCTTCCCCTTCCCCTGTCCTTCCCCTTCCCCTTCCCCTGTCCTTCCCCTTCCCCTGTCATTGCCCTTCCCCTGTCCTTCCCCTTCCCCTTCCCCTGTCCTTCCCCTTCCCCTGTCCTTCCCCTTCCCCTTCCCCTTCCCCTTCCCCTGTCCTTCCCCTTCCCCTGTCCTTCCCCTTCCCCTGTCCTTCCCCTTCCCCTTCCCCTTCCCCTGTCCTTCCCCTTCCCCTGTCCTTCCCCTTCCCCTGTCATTCCCCTTCCCCTGTCCTTCCCCTTCCCCTGTCCTTCCCCTTCCCCTTCCCCTGTCCTTCCCCTTCCCCTTCCCCTGTCCTTCCCCTTCCCCTTCCCCTGTCCTTCCCCTTTCCCTGTCCTTCCCCTTCCCCTTCCCCTGTCCTTCCCCTTCCCCTGTACTTCCCCTTCCCCTGTCCTTCCCCTTCCCCTTCCCCTGTCCTTCCCCTTCCCCTGTCCTTCCCCTTCCCCTGTCCTAGCCGTTCCCCTTCCCCTGTCCTTCCCCTTCCCCTGTCCTTCCCCTTCCCCTGTCCTTCCCCTTCCCCTTCCGCTGTCCTTCCCCTTCCCCTGTCCTTCCCCTTCCCCTGTCCTTCCCCTTCCCCTTCCCCTGTCCTTCCCCTTCCCCTGTCCTTCCCCTTCCCCTGTCCTTCCCCTTCCCCTTCCCCTTCCCCTGTCCTTCCCCTTCCCCTTCCCCTGTCCTTCCCCTTCCCCTGTCCTTCCCCTCCCCCTTCCCCTGTCCTTCCCCTTCCCCTTCCCCTGTCCTTCCCCTTCCCCTGTCCTTCCCCTTCCCCTTCCGCTTCCCCTTCCCCTTCCCCTGTCCTTCCCCTTCCCCTGTCCTTCCCCTTCCCCTGTCCTTCCCCTTCCCCTTCCCCTTCCCCTGTCCTTCCCCTTCCCCTGTCCTTCCCCTTCCCCTTCCCCTTCCCCTTCCCCTGTCCTTCCCCTTCCCCTGTCCTTCCCCTTCCCCTGTCCTTCCCCTTCCCCTTCCCCTGTCGTTCCCCTTCCCCTTCCCCTGTCCTTCCCCTTCCCCTTCCCCTGTCCTTCCCCTTCCCCTTCCCCTGTCCTTCCCCTTCCCCTGTCATTGCCCTTCCCCTGTCCTTCCCCTTCCCCTTCCCCTGTCCTTCCCCTTCCCCTGTCCTTCCCCTTCCCCTTCCCCTTCCCCTGTCCTTCCCCTTCCCCTGTCCTTCCCCTTCCCCTTCCCCTTCCCCTGTCCTTCCCCTTCCCCTGTCTTTCCCCTTCCCCTGTCCTTCCCCTTCCCCTTCCCCTGTCCTTCCCCTTCCCCTTCTCCTGTCCTTCCCCTTCCCCTGTCCTTCCCCTTCCCCTTCCCCTTCCCCTGTCCTTCCCCTTCCCCTACCCCTTCCCCTGTCCTTCCCCTTCCGCTTCCGCTTCCCCTTCCCCTTCCCCTGTCCTTCCCCTTCCCCTGTCCTTCCCCTTCCCCTGTCCTTCCCCTTCCCCTGTCCTTCCCCTTCCCCTTCCCCTTCCCCTTCCCCTTCCCCTGTCCTTCCCCTTCCCCTGTCCTTCCCCTTCCCCTTCCCCTTCCCCTTCCCCTGTCCTTCCCCTTCCCCTTCCCCTTTCCTTGTCCTCCCCCTTCCCCTGTCCTTCCCCTTCCCCTGTCCTCCCCCTTCCCCTGTCCTTCCCCTTCCCCTGTCCTTCCCCTTCCCCTGTCCTCCCCCTTCCCCTGTCGTCCCCCTTCCCCTGTCCTTCCCCTTCCCCTGTCCTCCCCCTTCCCCTGTCCTTCCCCTTCCCCTGTCTTCCCCTTCCCCTGTCCTTCCCCTTCCCCTGTCCTTCCCCTTCCCCTTCCCCTTCCCCTGTCCTTCCCCTTCCCCAGTCCTTCCCTTTCCTTGTCCTCCCCCTTCCCCTGTCCTTCCCCTTCCCCTGTCCTTCCCCTTCCCCTGTCCTTCCCCTTCCCCTGTCCTCCCCCTTCCCCTGTCCTCCCCCTTCCCCTGTCCTTCCCCTTCCCCTGTCCTCCCCCTTCCCCTGTCCTTCCCCTTCCCCTGTCCTTCCCCTTCCCCTGTCCTCCCCCTTCCCCTGTCCTTCCCCTTCCCCTGTCCTTCCCCTTCCCCTTCCCCTTCCCCTTCCCCTTCCCCTGACCTTCCCCTTCCCCAGTCCTTCCCCTTTCCTTGTCCTCCCCCTTCCCCTGTCCTTCCCCTTCCCCTGTCCTTCCCCTTCCCCTGTCCTTCCCCTTCCCCTGTCCTCCCCCTTCCCCTGTCCTCCCCCTTCCCCTGTCCTTCCCCTTCCCCTGTCCTCCCCCTTCCCCTGTCCTTCCCCTTCCCCTGTCCTTCCCCTTCCCCTGTCCTCCCCCTTCCCCTGTCCTTCCCATTCCACTGTCCTTCCCCTTCCCCTTCCCCTTCCCCTGTCCTTCCCCTTCCCCTGTCCTTCGCCTTCCCCTGTCCTTCCCCTTCCCCTTCCCCTTCCCCAGTCCTTCCCCTTCCCCTTCCCCTGTCCTTCCCCTTCCCCTGTCCTTCCCCTTCCCCTGTCCTTCCCCTTCCCCTGTCCTTCCCCTTCCCCTTCCCCTGTCCTTCCCCTTCCCCTGTCATTGCCCTTCCCCTGTCCTTCCCCTTCCCCTTCCCCTGTCCTTCCCCTTCCCCTGTCCTTCCCTTTCCCCTTCCCCTTCCCCTTCCCCTGTCCTTCCCCTTCCCCTGTCCTTCCCCTTCCCCTGTCCTTCCCCTTCCCCTTCCCCTTCCCCTGTCCTTCCCCTTCCCCTGTCCTTCCCCTTCCCCTGTCATTCCCCTTCCCCTGTCCTTCCCCTTCCCCTGTCCTTCCCCTTCCCCTTCCCCTGTCCTTCCCCTTCCCCTTCCCCTGTCCTTCCCCTTCCCCTTCCCCTGTCCTTCCCCTTTCCCTGTCCTTCCCCTTCCCCTTCCCCTGTACTTCCCCTTCCCCTGTCCTTCCCCTTCCCCTTCCCCTGTCCTTCCCCTTCCCCTGTCCTTCCCCTTCCCCTGTCCTAGCCGTTCCCCTTCCCCTGTCCTTCCCCTTCCCCTGTCCTTCCCCTTCCCCTGTCCTTCCCCTTCCCCTTCCGCTGTCCTTCCCCTTCCCCTGTCCTTCCCCTTCCCCTGTCCTTCCCCTTCCCCTTCCCCTGTCCTTCCCCTTCCCCTGTCCTTCCCCTTCCCCTGTCCTTCCCCTTCCCCTTCCCCTTCCCCTGTCCTTCCCCTTCCCCTTCCCCTGTCCTTCCCCTTCCCCTGTCCTTCCCCTCCCCCTTCCCCTGTCCTTCCCCTTCCCCTTCCCCTGTCCTTCCCCTTCCCCTGTCCTTCCCCTTCCCCTTCCGCTTCCCCTTCCCCTTCCCCTGTCCTTCCCCTTCCCCTGTCCTTCCCCTTCCCCTGTCCTTCCCCTTCCCCTTCCCCTTCCCCTGTCCTTCCCCTTCCCCTGTCCTTCCCCTTCCCCTTCCCCTTCCCCTTCCCCTGTCCTTCCCCTTCCCCTGTCCTTCCCCTTCCCCTGTCCTTCCCCTTCCCCTTCCCCTGTCGTTCCCCTTCCCCTTCCCCTGTCCTTCCCCTTCCCCTTCCCCTGTCCTTCCCCTTCCCCTTCCCCTGTCCTTCCCCTTCCCCTGTCATTGCCCTTCCCCTGTCCTTCCCCTTCCCCTTCCCCTGTCCTTCCCCTTCCCCTGTCCTTCCCCTTCCCCTTCCCCTTCCCCTGTCCTTCCCCTTCCCCTGTCCTTCCCCTTCCCCTTCCCCTTCCCCTGTCCTTCCCCTTCCCCTGTCCTTCCCCTTCCCCTGTCCTTCCCCTTCCCCTTCCCCTGTCCTTCCCCTTCCCCTTCTCCTGTCCTTCCCCTTCCCCTGTCCTTCCCCTTCCCCTTCCCCTGTCCTTCCCCTGTCCTTCCCCTTCCCCTTCCCCTGTCCTTCCCCTGTCCTTCCCCTTCCCCTGTCCTTCCCCTTCCCCTGTCCTTCCCCTTCCCCTTCCCCTGTCCTTCCCCTGTCCTTCCCCTTCCCCTGTCATTCCCCTTCCCCTGTCCTTCCCCTTCCCCTGTCCTTCCCCTTCCCCTGTCCTTCCCATTCCCCTGTCCTTCCCCTTCCCCTTCCCCTGTCCTTCCCCTTCCCCTTCCCCTGTCCTTCCCCTTCCCCTGTCCTTCCCCTTCCCCTTCCCCTGTCCTTCCCCTTCCCCTTCCCCTTCCCCTGTCCTTCCCCTTCCCCTGTCCTTCCCCTTCCCCTGTCCTTCCCCTTCCCCTTCCCCTGTCCTTCCCCTTCCCCTGTCCTTCCCCTTCCCCTGTCCTTCCCCTTCCCCTTCCCCTGTCCTTCCCCTTCCCCTGTCCTTCCCCTTCCCCTGTCCTTCCCCTTCCCCTTCCCCTGTCCTTCCCCTTCCCCTGTCCTTCCCCTTCCCCTGTCCTCCCCCTTCCCCTGTCCTCCCCCTTCCCCTGTCCTTCCCCTTCCCCTGTCCTCCCCCTTCCCCTGTCCTTCCCCTTCCCCTGTCCTTCCGCTTCCCTGTCCTTCCCCTTCCCCTGTCCTTCCCCTTCCCCTGTCCTTCCCCTTCCCCTTCCCCTGTCCTTCCCCTTCCCCTGTCCTTCCCCTTCCCCTGTCCTTCCCCTTCCCCTTCCTCTTCCCCTGTCCTTCCCCTTCCCCTTCCCCTGTCCTTCCCCTTCCCCTGTCCTTCCCCTCCCCCTTCCCCTGTCCTTCCCCTTCCCCTTCCCCTGTCCTTCCCCTTCCCCTTCCCCTTCCCCTTCCCCTTCCCCTGTCCTTCCCCTTCCCCTGTCCTTCCCCTTCCCCTTCCCCTTCCCCTTCCCCTGTCCTTCCCCTTCCCCTGTCCTTCCCCTTCCCCTGTCCTTCCCCTTCCCCTTCCCCTTCCCCTGTCCTTCCCCTTCCCCTGTCATTCCCCTTCCCCTGTCCTCCCCCTTCCCCTGTCCTTCCCCTTCAGTTCCCCTGTCCTTCCCCTTCCCCTGTCCTTCCCCTGTCCTTCCCCTTCCCCTGTCCTTCCCCATCCCCTTCCCCTTCCCCTGTCCTTCCCCTTCCCCTGTCCTTCCCCTTCCCCTTCCCCTTCCCCTGTCCTTCCCCTTCCCCTTCCCTTCCCCTGTCCTTCCCCTTCCCCTTCCCCTGTCCTTCCCCTTCCCCTACCCCTTCCCCTGTCCTTCCCCTTCCCCTTCCCCTTCCCCTTCCCTGTCCTTCCCCTTCCCCTGTCCTTCCCCTTCCCCTGTCCTTCCCCTTCCCCTGTCCTTCCCCTTCCCCTTCCCCTTCCCCTTCCCCTGTCCTTCCCCTTCCCCTGTCCTTCACCTTCCCCTTCCCCTTCCCCTTCCCCTGTCCTTCCCCTTCCCCTTCCCCTTCCCCTGTCCTTCCCCCTTCCCCTGTCCTTCCCCTTTCCTTGTCCTCCCCATTCCCTGTCCTTCCCCTTCCCCTGTCTTCCCTTCCCCTGTCCTCCCCCTTCCCCTGTCCTCCCCCTTCCCCTGTCTTTCCCCTTTCCCCTGTCCTCCCCCTTCCCCTGTCCTTCCCCTTCCCCTGTCCTTCCCCTTCCCCTGTCCTTCCCCTTTCCTTGTCCTCCCCCTTCCCCTGTCCTTCCCCTTCCCCTTCCCCTTCCCCTGTCCTTCCCCTTCCCCAGTCCTTCCCCTTTCCTTGTCCTCCCCCTTCCCCTGTCCTTCCCCTTCCCCTGTCGTTCTCCTTCCCCTGTCCTTCCCCTTCCCCTGTCCTTCCCCTTCCCCTGTCCTCCCCCTTCCCCTGTCCTCCCCCCTTCCCCTGTCCTTCCCTTCCCCTGTCCTCCCCCTTCCCCTGTCCTTCCCCTTCCCCTGTCCTTCCCCTTCCCCTGTCCTTCCCCTTCCCCTTCCCCTTCCCCTTCCCCTGACCTTCCCCTTCCCCCGTCCTTCCCCTTTCCTTGTCCTCCCCCTTCCCCTGTCCTTCCCCTTCCCCTGTCCTTCCCCTTCCCCTGTCCTTCCCCTTCTCCTGTCCTCCCCCTTCCCCTGTCCCTCCCCCTTCCCCTGTCCTTCCCCTTCCCCTCTCCTCCCCCTTCCCCTGTCCTTCCCCTTCCCCTGTCCTTCCCCTTCCCCTGTCCTCCCCCTTCCCCTGTCCTTCCCCTTCCCCTGTCCTTCCCCTTCCCCAGTCCTATCCCCTTTCCTTGTCCTCCCCCTTCCCCTGTCCTTCCCCTTCCCCTGTCCTTTTCCTTCCCTGTCCTTCCCTTCCCCTGTCTCCCCTTCCCCTGTCCTCCCCCTTCCCCTGTCCTTCCCCTTCCCTGTCCTCCCCCTTCCCCTGTCCTTCCCCTTCCCTGTCCTTCCCCTTCCCCTGTCCTTCCCCTTCCCCTGTCCTCCCCTTCCCCTGTCCTTCCCCTTCCCCTGTCCTTCCCCTTCCCCTGTCCTTCCCCCTTCCCCTTCCCCTTTCCCTTCCC